>NC_137917.1:3767016-3799516 GCF_963457725.1 Sprattus sprattus | reverse complement strand
AAGACCCTATGTAGTGTACTCATTATGTACAGACAGCTGGGAGCATTCATTGCATTGCATCCAGCAACCCATGGACTGTGTGTGTGTTTGCCTGCAGGGTACTGTGATCACCCCATCCATGGACCACACCATCTCCATGCAGCAGGCTAACATGATGGGCCCCATGACCCAGCAGATGAACCACCTCTCCCTTGGCTCCTCTGGCACCGTAAGGCCCCCATCTCTTGGTGTCGCTCTTTTCCGCTGAGTACCTAAGCCCAGTACCTCTGCATCTGAACTAGAGGGCAGTTGTATCAGGCACACTATAACCAGGGAAACACAGGAACTGATGCTGAATGATGAATTTGGAAAACGTTGCATTGGATGTGTTAGCCAGCTGGTAGAATGTGGATGTGTAGCCATGCTTTTGCTGGACGAGATGTATGAGAGCTGGGAGTACGTGGTGGAGAGGCCCCGGTTCAGGTGTGTATAGCGTGCTGACACGCGTGCTCCAGAAGGTTCTACAGGCTGCTACAGTATCTCCACGAGAGATGTGCTCAGGGACTCTCACTGCTCCCCACATTAACCGAGCATCTGCTGTTCTTGGGACGGCCCTGAACAGCTGGGATGCCTCCCGCCCACTGAGAGCGTGACTTTGACCTTTGCAGGGTTGTTTGTTGCATTGACTGTGCACCTCTCTCTCTCTCTCTCTCTCTCTCTCTCTCTCTCTCTCTCTCTCTCTCTCTCTCTCTCTCTCTCTCTCCTTCTTTGTGGCTGACTTGTCTTTTTGGTCTCATCAGCAGTATATGACCGCTGCTGCTACTGCTGGTGCTCCTATGCAAGGAACCTACATTCCCCAGTACACTGCTGTGCCTGCATCTGCTTGCTCAGTGGAGGTGAGGCACACACACACACACACACACACACACACACACACACACACACACACACACACACACACACACACACACACACACACACACACACACACACACACACACACACACACACACACACACACACACACACACCTAGTCCCTTTTAAGTTCTGTCTGCTAGCATAAGCGGATGTGTAAATACAAGTTAGAAATGTCCTCCAGCCAGCACAGCCAGGCGCCTAAGTGCACTGTGTGATCTCCCTCTCTCCGCGCTCCAGCACACCTTACTGAGCTCACAAGATAATTCTCCAGCCGATAAAGCCGCCATGATTCACAAGCCTTCAGATAATAACGGGCAGGGAGTGGAGTTATGCTAAGCTACACGCACCGCTGAGGTTTTAGCCTAGAGGCACTGTGGGGGGGTCTGCACTGGAGTCATTCCCTCATTCAATGTATTCCCTTTTAATGTATGTCTCTAGGGCACAAGTGATAAGTGGCTGTGTAATGTTTTGTTGCTATTGCCTTTGTTGTGCTATCTCTGGTACATGGTGAGGTAGAAGGTCAAAGTTCAACCTTGGTGGACAAGAGAGTTTCCATAGTCTCTGGTCTACTGCTTAGCCCGTGTCTTAATTTTCTCTCCCCCATCAGGGAGTGGTAACGGAGCCCACGACGCAGACGGGTCCCCCCTCGTCGCAGGACGTGAGCGGACAGCAGCAGCAGTTAGTGGTGGAGAACTCCAGCGACCACGCGCAGGCCTACTCCTACCAACCCACCAAGTGAGTCCCTGCCTGCCACGTCTCTCTGTCCCTCTCTGCTGTTTTGCTCTCGACAGAGCTGGGCTGCTCCCAGATCAGTGAATCAAAGCCCTGACGTGTCTGACATGTTGTTCTGCTCCACCCGTGCAGTAGTAAACCTGATTTAATCCATGTACTTGGATGAGAGCTCTGATTTGAAGTTGGGCCGATCTGCCCCCTCCTTCAGAGTTTTATTGCAGTTCAGTCCTACTGTGGTGGTGCCGTAGTGATTTTAACCGCCAGCGCCATCTGGTGGACAGTTAGAGCTAAGAGCAGCCAGTTAGATTATCATTATCACAGCCCTGTGGAACACTTACACAACTTTTGTAAGTGTAATATTTATCAGAACATGGAGCTGTTTAGCAGGCCATTTTCTGACTACCAGAGTTTGTTAAAATGCTAATTGTTTTGTAATAAACCACAGCAGAACGAGCTCACATGGTCTCAGTAGCAAAATTGTTTTGAATTAAGACGTTAAGCAAAATCTCTTGTTTAAGAGCTGTGTAATAAGCAATATAACGTATAGGCAGCATGTCAGATAACCCTGGCGGGGTTTATTTTGTATCAGTTTGCTAGCTTTATGTTGCCCTTCCCATAATGATGCAGGATCAATCATCAAAATGAAGAGTAAATGAAAAATGAAAAACATTCAAAGTTATGGAGGAGGATGTAATGAAAAAGATAGATTGGATGGGGTTCTTTTCTCTTTCTAAGGTGAATACAGCAAACCAACCGAGAGTCATCTCAGGCCATTCAGCTTACTGAGGCATAGTGTTCCCTTGAAAACACACACACAGACACACACACACCCACACGCACACAGACACACACACACACATACACACACGCACACACACACACACACACACACACACACACACACACACACACACACACACACACACACACACACACACACTCACACACACACACACACACACACACACACACACACACACACACACAAACTGAGGCACTTTAGAAACCCTGTTTGGCCTGCCTGAGATCAGTGTGGCGAGCACCAGCATCCTCCCACACACTGCCCTTGCATATGCAGCAAAACAGCGGGCTAGCGATTGCCCACGCTCCGCTCCACACTGCGCCCAGCCCAGTGATTTGTGGACACACGGCACGCTAATGGAGATATGGGCAGATAATGCAGCAGTCTGGCCTTCAGGACTTAACAGCTACGTTTGGAGAAAAATGCCATTGTTTGGGCTTTAAATGTACTGTAATAACGTGTGTGTGTGTGTGTGTGTGTGTACGCGTGGTCATTAGAATCGAGACACCTCCACCTGAATAATTCACCGAACACACACACACACACACACACACACACACACACACACTCACACACACACACACACACACACACACACACACACTCACACACTCCCTCTCTCTCTCTCTCTAACACGTACACACACACAGGCACACAGACTCACACACTTGTATATGCAGCTGGAGAGGGGTCTATTGCTCTCCCACACTCAGCTTACACAACAGCATGAGTAGTGATTTATGCACATCTACTAATGGAGATATACCACAGCATACCACTGATCACATAAATACTTCAAGCCTCCACTGAAACACCATATACTGTACATATATTTGGTTTGGCTTATTTAGCTCACTCAGGAAGAAAGGAATGCATGGATTATATATCCTAAATCCATCTCCAGCTTCCATGGCCCACTAGATGTCACTATGAGGAGTGGGTGTTGGATGTGAATGTGAGGTCCGGTCAGGTGTGGAAGTGAATGCACAGTCACTCAGCCGCACTCTGTTCCACTCCTTGTGAACAGGCTGGTATGGTAAACACCTGGCCTGTTGCCTGTTTAGCATTCCAGTCAATAGCTGCATTGCCTCCGCACTATTAGAACTACTGGCACCATCACCGCACTACCTTAGCACTCTCTCTCTCTCGCTCTCTCTCTCCCTCTCTCTCACTCTCTTTCAATCTCAGACACACACACACACACACACACACACACACACACACACACACACACACACACACACACACACACACACACACACACACACACACACACACAGACACACACAGACACAGACACATAACAATATAACCCAAACGCTTACGTTCTCATTGTCTCTGTCATTTAATTTGAACAGATAACAACAGGAGGCGAAGGAGAGGAGGAGGCGGAGAGAGGGAGGAGAGAGTGTTCCGGCGACTGCATTGCCTTGAGATTTGGGACTGCACTGAGACAGCAGATGGAGGGGATGAATGGAGACAGTGAGAGAGAGAGAGATAGAGAGAGAGTGAGAGAGAGAAAGAAACAGAGAGAGAGAACGATGGGAGTGTTTGAACAATGAGAGGATAGTTTCTGATGTTGTGCAGGCACCAGAAATGAAAGAAAATATATTTCCTGCCTGGACCAAGCAAGAGGAATACCTGGACTTGTTCTGTCCAGGAAGAGACCAATGCAGTCTGGGAATTCACCCTTTGGGTTTAATGTCTATCAGCATGGGGCTGGACATTCTTCATGAAAAAAAAAAAAAAAAAAAAAAGATTATAAAAAAGAAAGATTTTAAAAATATATTTGAATGTGCTGGTAGGTTTTCAGCGACATTGAGTTTTCTATTAGACAAGGAAGCGGGTTCTAGACAAAAAAAAAAGAAGAAAAAAAACAATCTGTCTTCCTCTAATTCTAAGCTACTTCTTCTCGCTGTCATTTGTATCATTTGAGTTTCATTTGAGTTCTTTTTTAGAGAAACTAAATATTTCTTTTTTGTTCTTCTCTTGGATATTTGTTGCCTTAATTTTAAGAACGTCACAGAACTTTTTCTCTCAACTGTCATGTTTAAAATAAAAAAAGACTGTACCACAAGGAGGCACATGGACAAGTCAACCAACTCAAGATCTCCCACAAAGGAGAAGGAGCCAGACGTTCCAGCTGTTTCAGAGTACCCAGTCACTCTCTCTTTGTGTGGAAGGAACTTTTAAATGATCAATGGCAACAGTGTGTTTTAAAGATTGAACAAATTATTGTAATGATGAATGGGGAGTGGTGTTTCTTCAACCAGAAAAAAAAGAGATGTTGATGCTGCATCGGAGGGGAAATGCAGTTTATTGTGTAGTGCGGATCCCTTTTTAAAATGGCATTATTGTTTTTATTCTGCAATATTTTTTATGAGCGCTTTGAGGTGTTTTTCTCCGCCTGCTATGCTTGTCTCGTTGCAAAAAAAAAGAGAAAGAATAAATGTGGAAAAAAAAATTGCCAGTGCAAAAAAAAAAGAGAATAGATAGGAGCTTCATGACGACAAAAGAAACGCAAATGTGTGCAAAAAGCAATAGAAATAGGAAATTGTTGACAATTTCTTTGTTTTTTTCTTAGCTGTGGATCAAACTCAGCTTATGGGTGGCAGATTTTATACCAAAGATGAAGTACCCCAACCCCCTCTGGAGGCCGATGGAGGAAAATCTTTATTTTTTTCTTGTCTATTTGATATTTTTTGGCCCTTTCTTCTCCTGCAGTGTGTCATCATATTTCTCTCCATGTTTGACCTGAAATGGCCAGACCTGAACTCTATGTCAGTTTTTTCTGTAGGTTTCAACTTTCTTCCACTGGTGCAGCTATGAGTGTGTTCAACAGAGAGAGAGAGAGAGAGAAATAAATGAATGAAAGAAAGACAGAAAGAAAGAAAGAAGGCGAATGGGCCTAGTGTTCTGACATGATTTTTTTTCAGCGGGTGACAGATTTGCAAGAGGGCATGTGTTGGCCCCATTTGACGGATTTCTCTCGTCGTCTCATTAACCTGTCAGAGGTCCTTGTTGTTTTCTGTCAAGATCATCGCTCGGACGGAGGTCAGCAGAAAGGTTGTTTCCGCACACACACAGGTGTCACGCTTGCTTGCATCCCCAAACTGTGTTCACTAGCTACCTCATTAGTCTCTTCCACTATGAGGACATGCATTTTCATAAAGCGGTGAACGTGATCAAAAGGGGGGTGGGGGGGGGTGGAACACACACACACACGCACAAGACTTTTACCTTAACACCCCTCCTTTAGTTGTTGCTCCACACAGTGCAGTTAAGTATGACGCGCCACGTTTTCCTCCAGTCCACTCTCTGACGATGAACTCTCCTAACCCGACCTCTACCCTACAGCTAAGGAGAACTATGGGCTTAAGAAGAGAAGAAGAAGAAGGAGGAGGAACCCCTCACTTCTGATCTGTGTCTGCAATGGTCAAGAAATCCATGAAGGCCATTTTTCAACCCAGTGTCCCATAGGAAGAGTATCACCCTATTGATCTCCATTGTGTAGTGAGTTTAGTGCATAGAGAGTCACACAGTATTACGTGAGTGCCTTCGTTTCAGAACTTTCACTTTGTCAGTGGCCACCTTTGAACATCTGTGATATAAGCTAAGGAGGTTTCGTTTGTCTGCCTTCCACTTGAGGTGCTGTTGATCAGCTACGAATGAAAGTCCCAATGAAATTGAGCAGACGGCATGATATACTGACGTAGAAAATGTTTCTGAAACTGAAAACTACCGCAGAGATGCTGAATATGAATTCTAATATGAAGACACAAGATGATGCTTCTGCTCTTCCCAATGACTAGCAGAAAGTTCTGAGCACTTCTACAAAAGAGACCTTTACACATTGATCAACAGCTTTTCAAGTGAAAGAGTAAAAGTATAGTGTATAGTGCAAAAATAAGTATGCTTCTCTTTGGGTCTGTTTTCAACGCAGTATGTGTGTGGTATTTTCCTCTCTTGCACTTCTTAAAGCTAAGGTGCTTAATGACATTTGTTTAAGGGGTAGACAAAAGGATGAAGGCCAACACCCACAACTTCAGTCATGTTCATGGTATGAGTTCATGATAACAAATTCACTGAATGGTAATTCAGATCCCTTAAACCTCCTCTAAATCCATGGGTTGAACGTTGTTGAATTTTGTGTGGTTGATGTTGTGATAGTAGCTGTTTTGTTTGCTTGGTGAATTTTGTTTTTTTGGGGTGGGGTGGGGTGGGATGGGGAGGGGGGGGGGTCGCATTTTCACATTTCATGGTCATTCTGTAAATTGTCCTTTCAAAGATCCTGGGGTGGGGTTGAAAAGAGGGAATGTGTAACTATTTTCATCTCTGTTCTGTATCTGTGTGTTGGGGGGGGGGGGTTACATGTGTGTGTGAGTGTTTGTTTGTGTGTGTTGTGTGTGTGTGTGTGTGTGTGTGTGTGTGTGTGTGTGTGTGTGTGTGTGTGAAGAGCTTAAAGTGCGTGTGTGTAGTGGAAAGCTTTGATGGAATAGCAGGTCTGGCTTTGACTGGCCTTTCCGTTTAAGCCCATCTTCATTCAATAGAAAAAAAGCTAAACCATCCAGATGCTGCTTTAAAGGGAAAAAATGACCTTCATGACTGCATGGACTAGGATCTGTTCTTGAGATGACAGAACTATTGACACCAAGGACATAGAAACGCTTGAAGCTCGCTCGAGAGGAGACCGTTAACCAGTTTCATCTTGAAGGGATGCTCTAACAAACTCAAGCTCTCATTCTCAAGATTGAAAAATGAAACAGTCTTTTGAAACAAAATCAACTGTTCATCTACTGCCTTTATGTGGGGAGTCGGCTAAGTCTCCCATGCCTTGGCTGCTAGCAGGCCAGAAAGTGAGAGCCAGGAGGTGGAAAGTGAGGAGATAGTGGGAGGTGGTGGAGGAGGTGGTGTGGCATGTTTGTTCGTGGGAAGAGGACTGCTGCCTAAAACTGCACCATGATCACGCTGCTTGCGTAGATTTCTGATTGGGTGTTTAGTCCACAAATAGATCCTGAGCAAATATAGATCGCCCCTTGTTTGATAATTTCTACCCAATTGAAGTTCAGAACCATCTGATCCAAAATAAAAAGTGTTTTAAATCAAACAATCACAGAGTGCTTCTGAGTGTTGCACCCTGGAAAAGGACCCTATTGCAACAGCAGGAAGAGAGGCACATGTACCCCCCATTTAATCATCCTAGGTCTAGAAAATAAAAGATTACACAGGGGACTGGAAAACCAGTGAGATGCTGTTCCACCAAATTCAGAGAATTTAAAAAAAAGGCAAGAAAATAAAAAAGGAAAGATAATAAAGCAGCCAGACCTCTATTAGAAATTAAATTATTGACAGAGGAAATTACTATTTATAAGGTTGTCTTTTTGTATAGTGCAGGTGTTTTAAAAGATCATGAATGAGAACAGCTCAATGATGCTATTTCTTTTTTTTTCTTTGAGTTGCCACACAGTCATGCCTCCCTAGTCTTCAAGTTGTGATCCTGAGAAATTGTGTAGATCAGTGGATGTTCGGTTTGAAACTTTGATTTTATTATTTTTCCTTTTGATGAAGCTTTCAATAAAAAATCTTTTAAAACCATTGGTCTTTTTAATGTATGTGACCTCACCTCACCTCCTCCACATCTTCAATGGTGGCCAGTACATACACACCAAACGATGTAATTTCACAGCTTTGTCAGAAGAGGGAGATGTGGAAACACATTTCCATCGCACTACTTCATGTACTGTATGTGGCCAAGAGTTCCTGAACTTGCATAGGACCGCACTGTGGAGAATCAGAGTTGCCACCCGTTTGGTACTTTTAGTTTTCCTTGTCCATGTTTTTATCATCCTGGGCCAAAAATATTACATTTGCCATTTGTTTCTGGCTGTCTACCATGGGAATGCTTATCAATTCACTGCTTGATGGATATGTGATGGTATTTGATGGTTAGTCTGTCACAGATTGCAGACCTATAACTGACAGCTGATGATATATAATCTCATCTCTAATCTCCCTCCCATCAAGCCTGAAATTAGAACCTCACCCATGCTGACATATTTTCCTGTGGGCACCAGAGAGAGATTAACTCCTACATGAAAACAGACTGGCTGCTCAATCAATCTCTGTCCTTTTAAGGGTGTGCACTGAATGGCTTTCACAGTTGTGGGGCCTGGAAAGAAAAAGGCAGAGAGAGAGAGAGTGAATGTCCCGATGGAAAGAATGAGGAGGGGGTGAGTGAACTTTGATCTCTCCCTTGCGAGGTCAGGGATCCCAGAGCCTTTCCTCCACCCACTCTCCCGCGCCTCGTTGATAGGAGGATTGTTCCCCAGGACAAGCGGACATTTCAGGAACTCAGAGCTGAACTCTGATCCCCCCCCAGTCCCAACATCATTCTCCATGCACTCTGCCAATTCACCACACACAATGGTCCACGTTCATATCTGACATTTTGTGGGGGGGGGGGGGGGGTAATTCTTACACACACTGACAGGATTGTTCACGCATTGCTGTCCGCAATGAAGATCAATTTTGTTCCTTCGCTCATCTGCTGCTTGAGTACTCTGCTTGCATAGCACTTTTTGTCCACACAATGGACTCCTCTCAGCAGCTCTGGGTAACCTGTGAAACTGATGCTAGCTGCAGTCGTATCATGTTGAATGTGGACTTCATGAGCAGAGGATTAGCTGCTGCCCAGTAAGTGGAGAATATCTGATGTCAATCTGATGGTGACTGACGCTGGGAAGGGAGCAGTTTGGAGTCTTTAAGGCATCAGCTGACTTTGCAAACACGTGGACTGCAACCAGCCTCCTGCTGAAATTATCACTGCCTGTCACCACGACAACCATCATGTGTCATATCAACACCTTTTCCGACATCCTCTTAACTCTGTTTTTCCTACCCTGCCTGTCTTCTGTCTTTTCATCATCCCTCCCTTCCTGTCTTCTCTCTCCCCTGCCTCCTCCCTCTGCCTCATGTGCTCTTTTCCCCTCTCTCTCTCTATCTCTCTCTCTCTCTCCCCTCTTCAACTCTCCCCTCCTTCCCAGGCCAGAGATGGATGACTGGGAGAGCAGTGTCCCAGTGTTTGGCTCTCTTTCACCGGTTCCAATGCTGTCTGGGGAGATGAGATGTTGTGTAGAAGTGGAGGGAAGGAGGGGGGGGGGGGTCTGGAGAGTACAGCCAGCAGTGATGTGTTGTATCTCATCTCATCTCATCTCATCTCATCTCATCTGTCCACTGTGCCCTTTCACAGACTCCTCTCCAGCAGAGGGCAGAGCATGGGAAGTGGCCTCTCGTCTCCATGATTCCCAAGGTCAGAGGTCAGAGGTCAATCTACTTAGAAAAGGAAAAGATGCATGAATATGAACATCTTGCCCACCCACAAGGTTTCACCTCCAAGTTATCAAGGAGAACATCAAGAAGTTATTTTGGGAGAGCCAAATACACAAACAGGAAGTTCGGTGCACAAAGTGGAAAGACGTTCTCTCATCCTTTGGCCGTGTTCGGAGCCTAACGTCTTTAATCAATTGGGCGTGAGCCGTGCATAAGCCAGGGGAAGTGCTACGTCTTCATTTTAACAGGCTGTGAGAAGTTAAGGAAACAGGGACACTATTTGTTCTCCAGGCTGAAAGCTTTGTTGGAGGCTGTTTGTTGTGGCGTTCTGGCTTTTTGTGCCACACTTGAACACAGCCAGTGGTTTTCTGTCAGAGGCAAACAGGGAACAGTGATTTATGTTTGCACCAGCTGTGTTTGCATGACAGGATTTTTTTAGTGCATCTTTACATCATTGGGGGGGAGGGGTTAGAGGGGTGGGGGTGCAAATCTCAAGCATAGCGTTGTCTCTGGCACACCCCGGTCGTGTTCACTTAATACCCCTCTAATGCCTGATATTGCTTTTTGAGAGGGCCACACAGTAATTCATCATCAGGCTGACTTGTGTTTATACTGTAAAACTGCAGCCATCTTGCCCTCCCTTCCTCTTGTAATTGAGATGGTGCTCAGCTGGCGTCCTGATACAAGTCTCTCTTTCTCTTCCATTTGCATATGTATGAACCACTGGTTCAATCAGAGGGGCTATCTCTGCATGCAAAGCTGACCAGTATTTGGCAGCAAGTCAGCGTCTTGCCGCAGATTGTAAAAAAAGAGAGCTATTACAGTAACGCGCGCATTAGAAACGCATTCCTGCAAGTTTACAACGTCAGAGGTGGATAACAGGGACGCTGCGGCCAAAGGTTTTGGCAGCTCGGAGCAATTTACGAGAAGTTAGGGCTGATGGGAGCTGGCGGCGGGATGGGCAGAGGAGGGAGGGAGGAAGAGAAGGAGGGAGAGAGGGAAGGAGGGAAGGAGAGAGGGAGCGGTCGCGACCACACAGCCAAAAGCATCCCGTCCGTCAGGCCCATGGGTGTGAGATGAGGGGCGGAACAGGGTGACCTACAGCCAGCCACACAGGCCAGCTGGCTGACATATCACTGGGGTTCCTGGAGGGCCCAGGACATGTCTGGGAGGCGCTACAATCCTGGATCGGCTTTAGAACAGAAAGGGAGATAGCAGGTAGAACCAGCGACATTTATTAGTTTAAGAATTATTCACAAACAAACAAGCATGGCGTAGATGTTTTATGTCTGTGCTATCAGAGGTTTTAGTGTTACAAACAAAAACAAAGAGACCAAGATAAGGCTGCATCCTGTTCACCATTATTCACATGGCATCAAATGTTTATGCAAAAACACAGCATACAGATATGGGGATATGGGTTGAGCCCTGGATGACATGTTTTCATAGTAACACACAAGGACATGTGTGGTGGGCTTTGTACTCCAAAAGTGCTGTGCTAGTGTTGTTTATTTTTTGTTGCGGGCATAACACTGACCAACACACTGACCAGGTCCCAGTGCTATTCCTGTCGTGACGCTGTAATCTTACAGGTTTGAGCTACTAAAACATGTACCTGCCACTGAAACTGAAATCTAACTGAGATTGGTTTAAACTGCAGAAACATGTACCTGCTGAAACTGAAATCTAACTGAGATTGGTTTAAACTGCAGAAACATGTACCTGCCACTGAAACCTCCTCCCAGGGACATGAGGGATGAAACCGACTGACCTCCCAGCAATAACAGCCAGCTGGCTGATGGCCAGCACAGAGGGGTCCACACACACTCTCCCATCAGAGGGTCCACACACACTCTCCCATCAGAGGGTCCACACACACTCTCCCATCAGAGGGTCCACACACACTCTCCCATCAGAGGGTCCACACACACTCACCCATCAGAGGGTCCACACACACTCACCCATCAGAGGGTCCACACACACTCTCCCATGAGAGGGTCCACACACACTCTCCCATGAGAGGGTCCACACATTTGGTCCCATCAGAGTGAACATCACAGAGAAGAAAAAGAAACAAGTAGTGTCTCCACACTTGCTGTGTGACCACAGAACCAAATATTTGGTATTCTCTCCATATGAGCAGGTTTGTTCACAGAGTAAGTTGTTTTTTTAGAAGGAGAGATACTAGGGGTGGGGAAGCAACTCCTCTTTGTACTTCCACCCATGGACAGTTCAGGTTCTGGGTGAGCGTGTGGAGACTTGAGAGATATTATGTTGCTATGCTTTCCTAATACAAATAGTGACTTTTGTTCTCCAACAGTCCAACAATCACAACCACATGACCCTTTTCTCCACTTATGACACATGGGACCAGGATATGCTCTGCAGACTGATCAGCCTTATGTTGTGCTGACCAATGCTGTAAAAAAAAAAACATGTGTCTCTAAACACTCCACAGACAGACACCGCATGTTCTCCAGTGACACATTGGCGCGTTCAACAAAAACACAGTACGATTAAAAATATTAACCCAGTGGGCTTTGCCCTGGAAATCAGGTGAGGTCATCCCCTGCAATGACAGACCCTATAGCACAGCCGAACTCCGAGACAGAACAGGGCCGCTCTCCGCTCAACTAAGACGTCCAAGTCCGCGGAATGTTTCCATTTTGTAATGCCCAATTAGAGTTCACGGAGCACCTCATCCCTCACATATCCAGCTGAGCTTTGATTACTTCTTCACCCACTGACCAGGCACTTGCTATTAAAACACAAAGAACATTGTGCACTGGCACCTCAATGGGTCCACCACTCTATATCCTCAAGTGTGCAGAGAACAGCCTTTTTTGGAGCTTGTATGCACTCGCTCGCGTCTGAAGTCGGAGTCCACTTTGGGGAAAGCACACATGGCTGAGCAGATCAAACATTCAGATAGCGTGTTTGAATTGCGTCTGGTGGAATTAAGCTAGAGCTCTTCATGCCAAAGCTGCATATGTTTATAGGACAGTGTCTGGGTAGTCAGCACAGCATTGCAAAGCCAGCATCTAGTGACCTTACTACTTTGTATGAGAATATTTAGTACTCTCAAAAACATAATATGCAGAGACAAAAGTGCAGACATGTCTTTCATTCATCAAAGTCATGGGCAGGCATGTGATTTTCTATTTTTGCAGCTGCTTACACACGTCAAATGGTAAATACAACCATGCATGTGGTTAGACTTTTTCAATCTCTAACTGCACACTATGATAAATCTAAAACACTTGTGTCTTTGTTAGGCTAAAGGCTTGTGCCGTTACAGTGTAACAGTGCACTTCAGAGAGCATTCTGACAAAACTGTTTGCAATACACTGAATAAGTAAGTACACAAATAGTGTATTTTTCCAGTTTTCCAAAACCCTGTAGAACAAAGCGTTACACATAGACGGTACACATTTTGTCTTTTCAGTGCTAGAACGTACAAAAGACAAAATAGTTTACTAACTAAATAGCAAGCTGAAACGTAAATGCTAGACCATTTAAGATGCAGAGGGTTGTAAAAGTCACAGTTTTACAGCACAATGCATTGCCAATTCAACATTTCTGTATGGAAATGCATCATACACACTATGGTATAGTAGGTCATGTAAGAAATATTTACCCTTTTTACATAACACATAAAAGAGACTGTGTGACCGTCACAACCAATGTCTTCCTTTGGAACTGGTATATGTGTCTTGCATTTTGAGTGTACAAGGCCTGATCAATGTGTCTATGTGAATGTTTTACAAAAAGTGTTTTATTAAATTGAAAACTGAGTGAAAGGGAAAGAGTATTTGCTTACAGTTTTGCAAATTTGGTATGGGAATTTGCTGTTTGAGTGACAGATTTCAGAAATTGAGTGAGAAGTAAAAAAAATAAAAATAATAATGTGTGTGTAAGCAGTTTTCAGTCTTCAGGGCCTCAACTCTTGTAAATTCTGTGATGAAATCATAAACCTTTACTGCAGCCCTTCTATGAAAGAGCATCTGTGCTCGTTCCCCATTGAGGACTTCTGATCCATTTTTCCACCACTGCGCACAACCACTATTCACTTCAGCAGCCCCCGACCCAGAGCTCCATGTGCATGGGCATGCTTCAGCATGGGCTGGGTCTCCATTATAGGGCCCCAAGGTGAACTGGACCCAACACAGCCGGTCCCTGCTGCTCATTCACAGCCAAAGCAAGTCAACCCAACCACAGGGGTCAGCACATCCTGGAGAAGAGCATGGACCTGATCAGAACACCCAGAAGCACCATCACGTCAGCAGACCTCAGAATTCACTTTTCAGGTTTATGAAATATCTCTACTCCTCTCATGAATCTAGCAGTACTGATGGTAGCAGCATATACTGCTGACTACTGATAGTGTGTGCTACCTCTCTCTCACTCCTTCTCCCACTCTACGTCTGTCTCCCCTCAATCCCTTTTTTTCTAGTCCTGTTTCTCTCTTTTTCTCTCTCTTTCTTTCCCTCTTGTTCAGCCATTCCACTATCTTTCCCATGCTGTTGTTTTCTTGGACGAAGCATGTGGAATTTTGCACGGCCTGTTTTAGGTCTTTTCCACTTGCTGTCTCCAAGATATGGAGCAAGCTTAACGGCTGCTTGCATGGCGAGGCCTGTTGCCATGGTTTCAGTGCCGACAACAGGGGTAAACAGCGTGCGCCTGTGGCGCAGTGAAGAAGCACAGGGCCACTGCTGAAAGGCTCAATGGACGGAGGGCACACTGGTGACTTCCTCTCCGAGAGGAGGAAAGAAAGGAACTCATAATGCTCCCCAGAGCTCAGCATTAGCAAGTGCTGTAAAACAAAATCTGTCGATCATGGTTGTCCGTAGATTTGAAGTTCAATGCTACCTGTTTTTTCTCTTTATTTGGGTGCATCTCAGTCATGGAAACACAGGAGTTATGTCTTCAAAGTTAAAGTGTTTTTATTGTTGTTTGCTGTTCGTATGAGGTAAATTCACCATGCCTAATCACTCTTTAACGACAAAACTACTGTTTTGAAGGACTGCACATGCCGATCACCAGCCAGCCCCCTCATTCTGAAGCTGTCAGGGCAGATATATGTTTGGCCTAGTGTTTCTGTCTAGGGCGAGCAAACATGGGACACGTTGAGCGTGGGACCCCTGTGAGGGAGGAGGAGAGGCGTCTGAGTTACTGCCCGTTCTTGGGGTAGTGTTTGCTTTGTGAGCGTTGCCTCATTTGAGTGCTTGTTCCACCCTGAGGCCTCTGCAGCTGTTCTGCTGTAAAGCCTGCATGTGTGCATGTGCGCATGAGTGTGTGTTGGTAAGTGGGTGTGAGTATATGTGTCTACATGTGCCAATGTGTGGGGGCTGATCTGTGTGGACTACGGCGTACCTCTGTGTGTGTGTGTGTGTGTGTGTGTGTGTGTGTGTGTGTGTGTGTGTGTGTGTGTGATAGAGTGTGTGTGTGTGTGTGTGTGTGTGTGTGTGTTTGTGTGTGTGTGTGTGTGTGTGTGTGTGTGTGTGTGTGACTGTTTGTGACTCTGTGCGTTTGAATGTGTGAGAGAGAGTGTGTGTGTGTGTGTGTGTGTGTGTGTGTGTGTGTGTGGATAAAGGCCTCTGCTACAAACACCGTTTGCTCACTAAATGACTCTCCTATAGTCCATTGTCAAATGAGGGCTGTGTTTGTACACTGCAGTGACCTGACAGGTCAGCGCTATGGCAGTTAAATCCCCCTGATCAGTGCTGTGGATGTGGGGTAATTTGAGGGGCATTAACCCAGAGATAACAGTGACCCATGTGATTACACACACTCTGACTCAGACACACATGCTAGGGCGTAGTCAGAGACTTAGTGGCCAGTTAGCGTTAACACTGTAAATGGGGCTAACACTGTTAATGGGGCTAACACAGTCTAAATCAGGGGTGCGCAATTCATTTTCCCAAGGGGCCACATGAGATAGTGGGACCTTTGTGGAGGGCCGGACCAATAGGCGGAACTCAATTCTGCTCAATATACATTTTATCTCTTTATTAAACACAATAAATTGTATGCTTTTGATAAGCTGCTACTAGTAAGAGTAGATGTTACATTAAGACTATGAAAATGTGGTGCAGGTATAGTAAAAACGATTTTGAAAATTAGCATGTTTTTGCAGTATTAATATTAGTGCTGTCAGTTTAACGCGTTATTGACGGCGTTAACACAAACCCATTTTAACGACGTCAATTGTTTTATCGCACTTGATGTTAAAAAAAAAAAAAAAAATATATTTTTTTTTTTAGATAGACGATAGACCTTTTTGGCCTCGCAAACTGTGTAACATTACGTTTGAGTGAATGGTGAGCGCAATATGGCGATAATGGATGATAAAAAGCTTCTGAATAGAAAGCTTACCTTTAAAAGTTGTGTTGTGCAAAAGAAGCGAGCTTCACTGAAAATATCAACAGGCAGCTGGCCGGGAGAGGGGCACATTTCTCAAATGCCTCTTTTTTCTCAGGGCATACTAGCGCTGCAGAGTCCACCAAACACTCTTTGATAAAATCCCCATCAGAGAATGGCTTACTGTCTTTAGCGATTTTGTGGGTTATCACAAAGCTGGTTTTGACTGCTCCATACCTGGATGTGTAAAGCTTGGTAAAAGCTTGTTGATTTTGCAGTTTAGCTAGCAAACCTTCAGATGTCCGTGCCTGCTTTGCATCAGTCAAATTCTTGTATTGCTCTGCGTGTTTAATCTCATAATGGTGATTCAAGTTGTAATCCTTAAACACCGCAATCTGTATTTAACAAACTATGCACACGGCTTTACCTTTGACTTACGAACGTAGGCCTACATAAATTAAAAAAAATATCTAGCTTATTATACGGTTACTTGCCAAACAATAGAAGACATTCCTCCAAAATACCTCTTTTTAATGATTTTGTTGCTGTTTCGTAATTTCCGCTAAGAAAAATTGTTCTTCACGCAAATAGAGCTTTAAAGTTTCAGGTGTTGCGTAGCAAGTTTTAATAACGTAATGGCGTTACGTTAAATGACTGGACTTCTTGCGGAATGATATGAAAGAAGCACAAAACCCGTTGCCAATGACAGCAGTCATACCGTTTTTGTAGCAGTGAATATAAAGAAATTACAGACATGCAAACGTTGGGATGGCCCATTCCAATCAACGGAACTTGAACAAGCTGAAGAGCTTGAAGAATCTGAAGAGCTGTATAATAAGTACAAGTATTTACGTTTGATTCCTAATTTACAATTGACCTTCGCGGGCCGCACAGGGACAACCAACGGTCCGCAAATGGCCCTTGGGCCGCACTTTGCCCAGGTCTGGTCTAAATCATAGTTGTTAGCTAAAGCTAATATGAGTGTATGCTGAAGATAAGGCATTAAAGCTTTGGCAAAAAAGCCTGCAGACAAATGTAAGTGTTAAGTGAACAGTTCCAGTTAGTTAAAGTTTCCAGCCAAGGCTACTGGAGTAGTTTATGCTTAATGCTAAGCAACCACAATTATTGTGAGGGGAAGATGCTAATTAAAGTGTTTACAGAGCTGCATGGTTTGTGCTTCTGTGTGTGTTTTTCCTGAGCACATTATGACACAAAAAGCTTGTGGCCACCTCGTGATCATCTGAATAGCCTAGGGAGGACTGTTATTTCTTTCCACTCCGGCGATGTGCTTTTTGCAGTCATCTGTGAGACGGCGTCTGTGACATCTGGAGTCTATCAGAATCACTCTGTCACATGGCATATCAGTCTCTCTCTCTTTCTCTCTCGCCTTCTACATCACCACACCTTACCGCTGCCTCTGTCACCAGAGTCCCCACAGGTCAATGAAATGATCAGATCCTTGGCCCTCCCAATGGAGCCACCCTCTCACTTCTTTCCACCAGAAATCTCTCTTCTCTAATAACTCCATGTCCATGTGCAGATGCTGCGACTGCCTCCAGCCAATACCAGGACTTTTTCCTCTTTAAATGAAGGCCTTTGAAGGCACATGACTAGATTAATGCTCATTAGATTGGTGAGTTGAGGAAACCACTGGAAGGATTGAGCCAAACCAGTTGGGTCAACTGATTAGAAACTCTGGATCTCTACTTACTGTAAAGCATTTATAAAAACATTCCAAATAAACTGGCGGCCTGATAAAGAGAGACCACATTATCCTATCCTATTTAACAAACCTCATGCCATCTTACCTGGGGAAAAGGTGGATACGCTTGACTGGCAGTTTAATATATAATAGCATTCCCTGATATAATCCAGCCCTTTGAGACTGCTTCAAAGCCATAGGGATCGTTTGCCTTGAGCTTTTAAGTTACTTATTATATCAACACAAACGCATACTATCAGTTACTATAGAGCTAATCATTACAACTTGCTCTGAGGCAACCTATTTGTCTACAGTGAGCTTTTTGTTCTTTTATTATTACACAGGTTGACAGGTTTTTACATTTTTCACTTGAGAGGATGACTAGCTATTTACTCTAATCGTATCTCCTAGGTTACTGTAATTCGTTTTGGATAATAGCATCTGCTCAATGAGAACATTAAAATGATAACATTCTTTTCATTTTAAATTTGAATTTATGGAGTCAGTTAAAAACATCCAAAAGCAGTCTCTCTCTGCCATCGTTTTACTCCCCCCTGTGCCAGAAGTGAACTTCTCTATTCCAGAGCTTCAACACATCATTCAATGTGTCCGGGGTTTTCCCATGAGACAATAACCACGTTTATTTTCTATAGTATTCCACTAAAAATCCCCATTTGATCAGTTCTCTCTCTCTATCTCACCCTTTCAAGACACTTTGTTATTTCCACACCCCATGTCTGACAATAATATTTTGCATAACAGTCAGTGCTCCTCTACTCAAAGCAGCAGTCCTTTGATTATAAAACAGAGAGACCCTTTAATTGGCTGTTTGGTTCTCACAGGAGAGAAGTCACCTGACAATTTGGAGTGTCAGCTAATTGCAGCAGATTTGTCTTCTCCACTTAGATATGGGGTTTGATCTTGGCTCAGCTTCTGAGGACTTGGACACAAGAAGTGAAAGGTCAAAGTGCAAGGATGGCACAGATCCTCTCTCTGCTCCACCTCCCACCCTCCCCCCACTCACCCTTGGCTCCTTTGCTGCTTCTGTAGATGAGGATCCACATGTGTGTTTGTATTCACTGCACCTCACAGTACACAAGGACACACACGGTCAGAAGGAGTCTAGACTGTGGTGCTGTTTCTTACTTTAAAACAGTCCTCATAAAACACAAAAACTTCAGGGACCAGCATCTTTGGTTCATGATTTCCCACAAACACACACACACACACACACACACACACACATACACACTGAAAATGGGGTTTTACGTGTTCCCTTTGTCATTCTGTCTCATTCTCACTCGCCTTCCACACTTAAGTACTCTTACAGACCTTGCTAGTCAGACAATTAATCATGCATGACTACATTTGCTGAACTTGACCACAAGTCACCTTCAACCACTTGAATAAGAAAAATTCTGTCTGCCAAGAACCACACACATAAAATGCACGAATTCTAAAGAAACCCAGAAGAGTAAAACAGAGGAGGAGAAGGACTGGTGGGATTTAAAAAGCTGATTGTCTGCAGGATAGAATAGGGATGTGTAGTGAAGGAGGATAAACGAGGCTATGTCTGTTACATACCAGAGCAGTGAGATCAAGAGCACTGGGCTGGGCAGGGGTCACTTCGAAACATACATACCATTCATCTCTCTCTCTCTCTCTCTCTCTCTCTCTCTCTCTCTCTCTCTCTCTCTCTCTATTTCTCTTTCTCTCTTTTTCTCTTTCTCTCTCTCTTTCGTTTCTCTCTTTCTCTGTTGACAGTTTCTTTCCTCCTCACTGTCGCCCTCTAACTCTCCTTTGGCTCTCTCTCTGTCTTTTATTCTCTCTGTCAGTTCTCGTCTCTCGCTCTCTATCAAAGCCTGTGTTCTGTACACAACACACAAATCACATCACATCGAATCACATTCAAATGGAAAGCATTCTATTTTCATTCATTCACTGCTCCCAAATCCAGAATTTATATAACAGCACCGCACATCTTAGTATCAATAAGACAATGTACATGATTTCTTATTCTAACTTAACTTTTACTGTAGCATGTAATGTAATGTAAGACATTTCAATGGGACAAACCAAATAAAAAGCAAAACAAACTATTATTTTAAAAGTGTGGCAGTGTCAGTTTCATGCATCAACAGGGCATGTGCACACATCATCAGTCTTTTCCACTGGCCCCAAAACATCTGGTCAACACGCAGGCACCGTGTCTTGAAAATTCATTGCTCTCTAAAGACCGCAGTGCACCCAACCCACAGTCAGTGTTTGAATGAATGTCGATGCATAAATATCACGCCCTTTGACCAGACGTGCCCCACACTGGCGAAACAGAGTGTCTCCCTAGCCTGTGTGTGAGCAGAGGGGCCTGGAGCGGGAGGATTGTCTCGGAACGTCTCCCTTGCCTGTGCATGAGCAGAGGGGCCTGGAGTGGGAGGATTGTCCCAGGCTGCCGTGTGGAGACGCAGGGTGGCTGTAGGCTCAGCTCTGCTCAGCTCAGAGTTACCTCAGGATACAGAGCAGTGGGAGGAAACGGATTAGAAACAGGGAAATGATAGGTGTGACCACCACGGCTCAGGTTTTTGCTGAGTGATGGCTGAACACTTTCTCCTTTCCTCCTTTCTTTGTTGCCCCCTCCCTTCTCTCTCTCTCCCTCTCTCTCTCCCTCTCCCTTTCCTTCTCTGTCTCTGTTTCTTTCCCTGCCTCATTTCCTCACCCGGGTGAAAGCGCATGATGTTCCCTTTGTTTATCGCTGGACTTTGGGAACAGTTTGCTTTAGCAGATGTGTTCTGCTTTTCTCTCCTTTCTCTCTCTCTCTCTCTCTCTCTCCATTTCTCTCTCTTGCTCTCTCTCTTTCTCTCTCTCGCTCTCTTCCTCTCTGTCTGAGTTCTTCAAAAGCTGAGCTCCAAGTCCCTGAGATGCCCGTCTGACAGCATTGCATATGGAGCCGGCCAGCCAAGCCCAGCCCAACCCAACCCAACCCAGCCCAACCCAGAACAGCACAGCCTGGCCCAGAGATTAAGGACTCTTCCAGCCCGCTCAGTCAACGGCCGGGTGGCTGTGTGTGTGTGTGTGTGTGTGTGTGTGTGTGTGTGTGTGTGTGTGTGCAGTGCCCCAGCCGAATTCTCACAGCGGCTGTGTTTGCTAAGATCAGAGCGAAGATTGGATACAGTGATGCAGCCAGGGGGAAATGTGGATGTTGGTGAAGGGCCAGAAGCTTGGGCAAGGCACACCTTGGGGTGCAATGTCAATACCCACGGCCATTGTTCAAATGGATCCTTTCCTCCCCGCTGGCCGAGGCTGTGTGCGGCCGGCGTTGGTGCGCTGGAAAAGCCAGCGTTGTTTTTAAGCTGTGAAAACACGCCGTGCCACAGAGCACATCCCCCTGGTCGGGGTGTGGCTGGAGGGTGTCAGAGAAGGTGATGAAGGGCCCTGTAAATCAGCCAGTGTGGAGAGAGAGAAAGAGAGAGAGAGAGAGAGAAAGAGAGAGAGAGAGAAAGAGAGGAGGGTTGGGAAAGAGACAAGGGAGGGGAGGGAGAAAGGGAAAGGGATAGAAAGACAGAGAAAGAGAAAAAGATAAAGGGGAGGCGGAGAGTGAGCGAGGGAGGGAAAGACTGAGAGACAGACACAGAGAACCTGGGGTTAGGGTTAAGGAGAGAGCAAGAAGACAATAAAAGAAGAATCTTGCGTTACGTCAGGCCCTGTTGTGGGAGTGGAGGCGCTGCCAGGTCTCCATGGCTTAAGTGAAGATGTCACTGACCCTGGCCACAACAGTTGAGCAGCCATAACTCTCAGGAAATGGAATCACGACATGTGAGGTCACTGTTGTCAGTCCACTGGGCTGGCTGGCAGTCTGACTGTCATTACACAAGATACCTTAACCATTGCCTGTTTATCTGCTCAGTTTATTTGTATCGTTTTTCATCTAATAGTTGTATCCGATTTACCCACATCATTGGATGACATTTTCAAAGCAACACTGAATTGCGTATTGCTGGCTACAGTGGATGTTCTGTATCTATGTTTTGGGATGACTCTCTTCACTGGCTCAAAGCTCTTAAGGCATGATGGTTGTGTTATTCAAATTCCTATCTCACCAATGAAAAGCGTTCCGCTGACTGAAATAAGCCTTTTCTGGACTGTAGGTCAATGGTGTTCTTACTGTGGCTAAGTGATCATGTGTGTGATACGCTCTGCTGCTATCAGTGTCCAGGCCACGCCATTGTACGCAGACAGAACCCTTATATCAGGGGAGATTTAGAGTCGTGCACAACGGTAATCTTCAATCTCAGCTCCATGTCCAGCATGGTGAATTTAAAATACATCCCGTTGACAAGTCAGAAGTCATTTACACTGTCACAGTGTTACCGTGAAGCAAGACATTTCAGATGGGTCTGTACCCTGTAAGAGTTGTCATTGATTCTGACTTCAGAGTATATTCTCACACACACTGGGGGGAAGGGTTTAAATGGATTATTCACAACTAGTAACATCCATTGAGCTGATAGACAAGGAGCCCTAAGTGGAACCTTTCAGGGTTCTACCATGGCAGGAGGCCAAAAAGCCCTTAAGGCTCATGCAGAAGACTGCATCTTTTCAGCTGCGATTGCACTATGTGTATTGTGTGTGCCAACAATCTGACATTTCCATCCAGTGAACTTCAGCATAGAGATAGTAGTTCAAGCGTCTCACTTGTGGTATGTCCTAAATGTCCTAAAATTGTTCAAATGATTCCGGATTTTCTTGCATCACATTGAAAACACAGTGCATTCAAACAAACATGTCATCTGAATTGTTCAGGTAAACAGCGTTATTGTCACAAGCAACAGTCTTGTTTTTTGGGAAGTGTGCACAACTTAACATTTAAAACATTCAAATAGAGTGCTGATGACAATGTAAGTTGTAGCAAATGATATGACTGGTTAGAAGTGTAAATAAACTCACCCTAAGCCAAGCCTTGAACCAGATGTATGGGTGTGCCTGATGCCATAAGAACAGTGTAGAATGGATGGTCTAAAACAGTATTCGTTCTTGCATTATTTTTGACTGTTTTATGGCTTTATATGAATGTTGGGTCTTGTGTATGTGTAATTGGTTTTTTTCTGTCTTAAGAAAGAGTGTCATGAAAAAAATATTCTATTCACAAGAAAGAAGCAGATTGACAGTGGTTCGTGAAATTGAACCATCAGACAATGGATATAAAAACTCACCAAGGGACCAAATTCATCAAGAGTATTTCAAACTAATTTTCTATCTGGTGCTTTGGCCAGCAAATGAAGATAAGAAATATGGAGATTGGACCAAGGGACTGTAAAATGAGCAATGACACACACATACACACACACACACACACACACACACACACACACAGACACACACACACACACACACACACACACACACACACACACACACAAACACACAAACACACACACACACACCCCTACACTGTGCCAGTATAATATCAATTTTCAAAAGATGTGGTAAACAAGATGCAATAAAGTAATCACTGGCCAACCCTGCAATCGAAAATACTTTTTAGTGGCTTATTGATTGGTACATTATCATTATATTGTTTATATTATATATGACTGAATTGAGATGCTTTCCTCTGTGTTAAAGTGCAATCTGGCATCATCCTTCATGCGTTATCTTGATTTCATGTACTCCTGCGTCGTAAACAACAGGCTCAAGTGAAGTGAGTGGACCGTTGAAGTGGCAGAACTCACTTGAGGGAACAATCAACAGATAAGTGCTCCTCTGTGCTCAACTCTTAACGGTCTCTATTGTACAAACAGCAAACTCCGTTCCTCAGCTTGAAAAAGTGCGTCTGTCATTTGACGGCTCTTTGAGTATATGTGTCTGTGCTGCTATCTCAACAGACTACAATGCGCCCACACAGAGCAGGACAACACACACTACCATACGCACGCACGCTTCCTTATCCTTGTCCTTCTTTATCAGCTGTTATTCTTCTCAGGGAAAGAATAACCCCTTCCTCTCCCCCGTGCGTCTGATAAGACAGCGAAGCCAGGCACTGCAGAGTCATTCAGCCGGATCATTGAGGCCTGCAGCCCTGGGCCCACGGACACACTGGTCCCAGAGCTGCAGAGTCATTCAGCTGGATCATTGAGGCCTGCAGCCCTGGGCCCGCGGACACACTGGTCCCAGAGCTGCAGAGACACCCAGCCGGATCATTGAGGCCTGCAGCCCTTGCCCCACGGACACACTGGTCCCAGAGCTGGATTGGTTGACTGGCTGGCTGGGGCCTCCTGGCTGCAGGCCCCGCTGTTATTTGATCCCCTGATTCCTGCCGGGATATCCTGCCCTCTGACTCCAGAGGGGATCAGTTGCAGTCCAGTGCGTGTTGGCAGGAAACGGCTGATGAGTTGCGGCTGTTCGGTCACATCCAGAGGCGCAGCACGGCAAAATCGCAAAGCCGGTGACATTCATTTGTTTTGTTTTGCTTTATTTTTTTCTCATAAGAAATTCACAGTTTGATGGTTGCCACATTCGATGTTGTTATGCAGTCATAGGCTGTCATGTAGCAAGAAATCAGATTAATGCTAGATAGATAGTCTGCATGTTACAAAAATAGCTGCATCCTCCCTCTCCCTTCTCCTTAAGAAAACACACATACACACAACATTGTCCATATATGTGTAGTCCTCCCTAATACATCTGTGTCTTACGCTTAGCTTAGCTATAATGGGACCTTTGTAAAGGGGTTGCAACAGTCAAGGGATATTGTATGCTTTGATGTAGCCTGCTGGTGTGTTCTTAAACCAACGGTCACACTCCACTCGCTCATGGTAAGGGGGCTTTGCAGCAAGCTCACACCTCATTTTCTCTCTTTATTCACAGGATGAATGGATGGAACATCTTCCAGCTGTTTGTCATGGAAATAAAATGTATACTAAAGGTTGGGATTTCCATGGCGTTCCAGGAGACACTGCACATATCTAACCAGTCAGTTGTAGGTAAGCCTTTAGCTAGCTACACTGAACACTTCTTTGAGTTTTGAAGGTCTCTTGAAATATCTTTGGCTCAATCTTTCTGAATGAAAACATCTCACATTTTCTGAAAGCCCTGCTGGAGTGCAACAACTAGGTGAAGGAACCCAATCCAAATACTGTACCCAGTTAACAGGGAGGAAATGTGTCTAATCACCTTACTGTACTCATCTCTCCCTGTACCACACACACACACACACACACACACGCACGCACGCACGCACGCACGCACACACACACACACACACACAAACACTTCAGTTCCATGCACACTGCACCAGTCCCCTCCTCACCACTGACTGTCTGGCAGCAGCTCTGCGGTGCCTGTAATCAGAGGGGGCTGTCTGATTTAGAAATGGTTAAGAGTTCACGGTGGCTCCCACCCCTTTCATCTCCTAATGACAGACCTGGGGCTTGTTAAGGGATTTTGAGTAACGTCAGAAGGGCTTCTGCAGGGACGCTCATCCTAAACACCTCCCCCCCCCCCCCGCCCCCACCCCCTCAACCTAAATCCCCCAGTCCTCCGCCTCATCAATATCCGTCTGTTTTCCGGCTCCACGGTGGCTACATTCAGCAGCACACGTAGACCACCCCATCTCCTCCCTCTCTTCCTATCCATCCCCTCCTGTCCTCCACGGCTCCCATTCCCAGAGAGGATCTGTTTACCCTAGATCACTCCAGGAAGTGGGGTGGGCGACACACTCCTTTTGTACCTGTGAACTCCCCATCATGCCTTAAGCAGCGCTTTCCTCCACTTCACCCAAACAACCGGCCTGGCTCTCATCTCTTTCATCTCCGCTCAGGACTGTTCAGCTTCATTCTCTGTTGTTGCGAGGCTGGCAGGTTGTTGTCAAACCCTTTGCTAGAAGCTGATGACAATGTGAAAGGAAGTGACTTTCTCTGTGACAAAGAATTGAGTCCTCCCAATTTAAAAATAAACTCTGCCTTGAGCTGCAAACCTCATCCCTTTCCCAGAAGGCAGTAACCAATTACAGCTGAACTTTGATTTGGCTCATCCTAGGTACTGTACAGCAATTAAACAATTCCAGTATATTCTCCGTTTCTCTGAAGCTATTGTTTTATTTAACTAGCATGCACTTCCAAGCACTGTTTGGGCGGTCATATACTGGCAAGCTAATTACAGGTTCATTGTAAGGCCAATGGTCACGTCTGTTCTGAAACACCTGACCTTCATATTTCCACTGCTTTATTGCTTGAGCAGCACAATTCTCGTAACTACTTCCAACCTTCAAATCTATGTGTGGCTATAATCATTCAGATGCAAATATTGTCTCTAGATAGTAGCTGACTGAGCTGAGCTGAGACAAACCTCAACTGAAGTGCTTATCGTGGAAAAGTGGTGAGTTCCATTTTCCTCGGAACTCGGATCTGGGAATGGCGTCACACCTGATTTGACCACATTCCATTAACAAGTCGGAAAAAAATGCAATAGTTTGAATTTCGACTTCAGGGGGCATTCCAGGAACTGGGAAATTCCAACTTTTGAGTAGACCATAAACACACCATAAAGTTCGATCCAAAAAACAACCATTCTTTGCTGTACCTTGCTTTCCCTATTTTGGGGAAATACAATAGCTGTTAAAGTTTAAAAAATGGTAAGAGGATGTTTGATTTCAATGTTGATATCAATGTTGATTTCAATGTTGATTTCAATGTTGATTTCAATGAAGTTCAAAGTCAAAGATCATATCATCATATCATCATATCATAACTCAAACTAGGACTAGTATAAAAGCATAAAGTCATATGGCATAAAGTCATATCCTTTCTATAAACCCGCTCAGTGCAACTAATGGTCAGCTGGTCTAAGGGTCCCCCCCCCCCCCCCCCCCCCCCATCATTGCCGTCTATCAGGCCTGCTGCGCTGTATCTGTGGCCTGGAGTGTGAGCTCGCCACTGATTGGTGCTGCTCTTCACTCCTCACCACCAGAAGCTGGAGCGAGGGTCTCACTTCCTGTCACCCTGTCAGTGGCATTCCGACCGGCATTCCAGCCTTCTCCGCAGAGTGCTTACTGTTTGGAAAAGCCTGTTTCCTCCTCCGCTCCTTGGCACGTACAACGGAGAGAGAGAGCATGTTTAGTGAGAGGGCGAAGATTGGGGGTCAGTGTGTTCATTACTGGTAAACAGCCCTCAGAAGTTCTCTGGAACACCTCCATACTAACACACACACACACACACACACACAAATGTAATAAATTACGGACACACACAGGTAGGCATATGTACATATGTCCTGATACAGGCACACACACTCACGGCACTCACAGGCACACACACTGCACAGTCTCCCTCACACACATAAGCACATTTTCATGCACCCTCTCTCCCTCTCTCTCTCTCTCTCTCTCTCTCTCTCTCTCACACACACACAGACACACACAGACACACACATACACACACACACAGATAACATTCTACATGCAGAGACAGAGAAGTAACACTTGCAATTTACACCCAGACATGCAGTTTGCTCACACAGAAACATATACATATTCAACACATGCACACACACACACACACACACACACACACACACACACACACACACACACACACACATACACACACAGATAATATTCTACATGCAAATACAAATAAATAATACTTGCAAATGTACACACAGACATGCAGTTTGCTCACACAGAAACATAGACGTACTCAACACATGCACACACACACACACACACACACACACACACACACACACACACACACACACACACACACACACACACACACACACACACACACACACACACACACACACACACACACACACACACACACACACACACACTCTGCTCTGACTTCTCACGCAACACTGTTTCTATCATGGGATGCTTGCCCTGCTGGCCTGCTTCCACCTCTGAGGCGGTGGGAAGACAATGGCTCAACTATGCCACTGAGGCCGGGGAGGTCTTTGTGATAGAGTTGTTTTCTGATACAAACTCCATTTCCCCTTCCTCTTTCCCCCGGCTCTCAGGCAATGCATCTGCAGGGGTGACAGTGTGAGTATGTGGCCGCCGTCTTCTCATGGGACTCTCTATCATACGGGAGTTATTCATATGACTAATGTAGCACGGGGCTAAAAGGCTACAGCCAAGGTGATTCAGCTCTGCCTCTGAATGTATGGGGGCCAACATGCGCCAAGGCATAACTCACTCCGCTAATCTCAGCTGTCACGCTGCCCACTCGCCCTGCCCTGCCTGGCCGATGATGGTGCATTCTTGCTTAGCGCTGACATTTTCCCTGGGTAATGATTGGCCAGAGGGGTTCAGAGGGCCTGTAATGATTGGGGGTTGATGAGTGACACGGCAAATGAAATGGACGCATGTTTCCATTAACAGCGGCAGTTTGCAGTTGTGTGGGATGGAAATCACAGGATCAGACACTGGCATCTGCAGACCGGGCTTCCAGTCGATGATTGACAGGGCCGGTCACGCTATTCCTCCTCAAGGAGAATACAAAATGTTTCTGAACTTTACTGCAAGTGCTTTTGATTAAATGCTCAGGAACAAATCACTGAGCCTTAATTATAATTATTTTCCTTGGTTTAATTATGTTGTCTGCTTGTTTTTCAGTAGTGGCTGTTTGATGTTCGGAGTCATTGCATTAATTTGCAGATGATTAAGCAAAAGCCAGAATGCAGACAGGGCCGGTTTATTGCTTATTTCAAGTGGTTGCCTTTTAGGTGGTTTTTGAGCAAAACCAGAGCATCATCTGAAACTAATAGACTGTCTCATCAGCTCCATCCTCCCTGTCTCTGACGGACACACACACACACACACACACACACACACACACACACACACACACACACACACACACAGTCACACAGACACACACACACACACACAGACACAGAAACACACACAGACACAGACACACACACAGTCACACACACAGACACACACACACACACACAGACACAGACAGACACAGACACAGACACACAGACACACAGACACACAGACACACAGACACACAGACACACAGAACACACACACACACACACACACACACACACACACACACACACACACACACACACACACACACACACACACACACACACACACACACACACGCGCACAGAGAGAGAGAGCACCATTGGAGTATTTTCTCAATGAAATCATCATAGGTGGAGTTCTGGAACACATCCATAGTGGTGAGACGTGTGGCTAGTTTGTTTCACCTACTCTGAACAGAGAATAATCCAACCCAATCTGAACAACCCTATGTAAAAATGAGGGTGTTAGAAGCAGGCTGCCTTTGAGTTCCTTCATGACTGCTTTGGAGCACATAAGGTTGCTGTTCTGGAGAGTCTTTGGCAGTGCTTTAAAGGAAGCTAACCCTTCACTGTCAATGCTTAAAAAAAAAATACAGTCTCCTTTTTGCAATGATAGAATCACATAGACACATAACACACAACAGAGTTATTGTAGGCTTATTTGCCTTAGTGTGTGCATGTGTATGTGTGTGTGTTTTTGCGTGTGTTTGTGTTTTTGCGTGTGTGCGTGTGTGTATGTGTGTGTGTGTGTGTGTGTGTGTGTGTGTGTGTGTGTGTGTGTGTGTGTGTGTGTGTGTGTGTGTGTGTGTGTGTGTGTGTGTGTGTGTGTGTGTGTGTATGATGTTTAAAATGAAAAGAGCACACACATCTAAACAGGCTCCATGTGTCAAAATAACGATTGAAGAAGAGGCAGAAGAGGCCTAATGACTAAGACACCCCCCCCAACCCACACACACACACACACACAAACTCTCTTGTTTCACAAAAGGGGGTGGGGGGCTTAATCCTGCAGGAAACGTGACAACACATCTGTCCCAGAGACCTCGCGGTGAGTCACCGTCAGCCACCAGTCAATGACGATCCTTTACCAAACATGCAAGAGGCTCAGCTCTCAACGGTTTATTTTATGGCACGGTGCTTGTCTCAGGCCGAGCTCACACACCACCAGGAAGCATGAGCGAGACCTCACTCAACATGTAACGCGAACCTCATTATTCGGTCCAGCACCTGTTCGTCATGGTGGCCTTCAGACAACATATGGCAAAGGTTTTTTTTTACACGTTTATGATGGGTAGTTAATGCTTTTAGTTTGCCGTCATCTCATGTACAGAAACTGTTGTTTTGTTGGTCCTGTGTTTCTTGGGTTTTGACCAGCTGCCCCTCCTGAAAAGGAAAAAAAAAGAGAACAAGAAAAAAAAAAAGAATGAAGGATATCATCTCTGAGGCATGTCTAGACAAGACTGTAGAGGGGCCTGGAGGAATGCGAATGTATGTGTAATCAGAAAAATGTGTGTGTGTGCGTGCCAGTGTACCTTTCTGCTTGTGCACGGTTTTACTGTATACTGTATATTGTCAAATAGAGATCATGGTTGTGTCACGCGTTGTGTTCTCCCCATGTTTACATGTAAGTGTGTAAGAAACAGGATTCTTGTGTGTGTGTGTATGGTTTGTGAGTGTGTGTGGTGTGTGTGTGTGTGTGTGTGTGTGTCTGAGGGTGTTTGTGTGTGTGTGGGTCTGTATGTGTGTAGTGTGTGTGTGTGTGTGGGTCTGTATGTGTGTAGTGTGTGTGAGTGGGTGGGTGTATGTGTGTGTGGATACAGATCGCTACACGGCTGCCTGTGAGACTGATATTATCCCTCGTCTGGGTCTGTTATTCATGGGCCTCGTGTCGGCAGCTGTTCCTAGAATTCCTCCAGGCTGTCTGCCCGTCTTCAGGAGCCTCAGCGCCACACCGCCGACTTCCCTCACGTCAGGCCCGCAGAAAGACACAAGTGTGCGCCTGAACTGCTAAAAAAGAAGTCACTTCGCTCACATCACCACCCTCCCCATCCCTGCTCAAACTTCACTGAAGTTGCAGCTGTGTAATAACTTCCATAAACCACACGTTTTCACCTGTTGCTTCTAATATTATTCACTCCACACTGCTAACCCACTACGTATGTGATTGTGCCTGAAGTCATAATTGAAAATGTAGGATATATATGGTGTACTGTATGTGTAGGATATAGTGTATGATTAGTCATGCAGTGCACTTATTAGGTCCTGTTCCAGTGTAATATAGGAGCTGCTGAGTGAGGGGAGCTCTGCGCGTGGCCAGTGCAAATAAGAGGCCCTTGCCTTCACCACCTAAGGCATGTCATTGCTCCAGATTTATTTTCCCAATGGGTCGATGTCTGAGTCATTGAGGCGAGGAGAGAGAGAGAGGGTGAGAGAAAGACAGAAAAAAAAACAGTGCGAATGAGAGAGTGAGAAAGAGAGTGCAGAACTAGGTGTGGTGGGAGCAAGTGAGGGAGAGAGAGAGGGAGGTAGAGAGGGAGGGAGGGAGGGAGAGCAAGAGAGCACTAATATAAGTGTGGGGGAGAGATGAAGTTTCTATGCTGTAGTGGGAGCGCGTGTTGTAATCGCTGAAAAGCAAAGTGCACCAAAGCGGTGATTTAAGACCCACCATTTCTTCAGAGGCTTGGGAGCTGTAAAGCTGACAGAATACACACTGCGTGCCTTCGGAGTGACGTCGTGTTTGCATGCAAACGCACACGATCATGCTCTGTGACTGTGAATACTATACGCATTTCAATAAACTAGTTAGCCCACTTTCAGTTTTTGTTGTTTTTGTGGTATGCCACAAGAAGGAAAGACTAGAGCCAGTAATGCTCCCCCTCAGGCACGTCGCACAAATGCTGATGCTTTTGTGTTCCGGAACGCTCAAGGCCAGATGGAGAACCTCACTGTTTAGATTTACCCTGTGTGAGAACTGTCACTCACCCTTGGGGCGCTTTTGTGTCAGAAATGTTGCACAAACTATTGGCACTAATCCCTATTTTATCACCTTTCCTTCGCTGGGGCTCCATAACAAGAAGGAATGTTACAGTTATCCTCACTTTTACCACTGCAGCATGTGATAGTTCGGTAAAGTCACAAGAAATAATAAGGAATACAGCAGGCTCAGTCTAGACTACACTCAGCATGAGCTACAACTCACTAGCATTATTATACAGCTTGATGGAGAGGTTGGTACTGACAGCATTTTCCCCTCCTCCTGTGGTCAGCTTGTGTGACAGGTGTCTCTGTTACATACGCGGGACAAGGTTAACTGCATGTGCTACTGCAGTTTGACTGGAAAGAGCATTCAAGGATTGTTATATTTTCTGAATAGCCTTACAATAGCAGTTCTCGTTCTCTTTCTCTCTCTCTCTCTCTCTCTCTCTCCCGGAATATGTGTGCTTGTGATATGCTACATCACGAGTGTTGAGATGGTCAGATCAGTATGACCGATCATGAATGCATGTTTGTTTTCCATGTCCTGGAGACAGACTTCAGGTCTGGATGGATGATGTGCTGCTGACAAGGTCCTCAGACACTGTACTCTCGTCTGTGCTCCAGTGAGCCGTGGCAGACAGGGGAACAGAGACATCACTGCCCCAACACAGCATGGGTAACACGCTCTTCAGCTGGCTTCTATTAGCCGCTGTGGGGTTAAATAGTGTCCCAGTGAGAAGTCTCGTTCCAGACAACTCTGTGGTTGTGCCGCTGACAGACCACTGCAAATGGCACAAATGGACCGCTTCTAGGGAAAAGCACCATATTAGATTAAGCCTGGGAGAATGTAACAGCTTGGTCCAAGTTGATTTTTCAGGAC
>NC_137917.1:3684516-3764516 GCF_963457725.1 Sprattus sprattus | reverse complement strand
GTACCATTTACAGGCCTGCCATCTAAATTTGAATACACAGTAATAACAGGCTGAAGTTAAAGATGTGTAGAGACTGAGGCAAAGAAGTCCTGCCCTTTCTGAAAGATTTCCTGTAGCAGCCCGAGGAGAATCTAGTGACTCAACCCACAGCGCAGTTAGTCAGATTCCTCTGCGCTGAGTCTGAGCTTCAGCTGGAGGGAGGGCACGGACGCTGCTCCGCAATTCCCTTCCTACTAGTGTCCTTAACACAGAATAATCGTTTATTTAAACAAAAAGTTCATGAGAAACGTGGGGACGTGTTAGACTCGCATGGAGCGTTTTCGGAATTCGGCTGTTTGGCTGGGCGCTTTCTACCTCATCTATATGACCGTCTTGAGCCGGAGTGGAGTTGGTGAGTGAGTTTGGTTGACACTCTTCAGAACTCACACACTTAGAATACGAGAGTAACGTGCACACAGTGAGCTCGTTTTCAGGTCTAAATTAGTTTAGAACTTGACACTTAGCTCAAAGCTTACTTTTATCTTTAGGTTTCGCCATGGAACATTTGTAAATGCAACAGGTGATACTGAACTGAACTGTTTCAGTGATAGCTTGCTTACATTTTTCATCTCGGGTTATGTAATGCTGAAGAATGCTGATGTTTCCTTAAATAGTTTATTATTACAGCGAGGCTCTCCATATGAAAGCGCGAGTTCATTTATTTCCATTCATTGGCGTTCAGAAGGCATTTACCTGTGCCTGTACTCATAATAAACGCAGCATGTTAAAGCTTGTGTTCTTATTTTATCAGCGCATGCTGGCTAGGACTGTCAACAATGACATCACTATTTCTCTCTGGTAATAATTAACGTTTGTCCTGGCCAAGACCTCTCCAAACTTGCGAAACATATCTCATCATGCATATCCTAATCGATTAACAGATTTCTGTCATGGAAAAATGCGTCCCATACAGCCTATTCGATTGTCATCCTCCGACTGCTGTTCACAGATTGCACAGTTTTGCTGGACCTATGTCACCAAATATTCATATCTACTGTTAATATACAGTTAAAGCGTTATGGCGTAATTTGTTGAATAATTGTGCAAATGTTTGCACTGGGATTGTATGTAGAGGTCTGTATAGCTTACAGTGATATAAAGTGTGACACATGCTGTAGTTTAGAGAGAAAGCACTTGTTTAACAGTGTGTTATAGCTGAAAGGAGATACTGTTGCATGGGAAGTGACTCATCTCCCTTGAGTTTTGCTGCTCAGAGTTTATGGAAGTGTATCATTATTTACCATTGTTTTCCTGTGACGTTATGATTTAGATTTTGAACAGACCAGTGATAATATGAAGGCGATATGTACCAATTGCAGCATTTCCCTAATACTGAAATAATGAAATTATGATTTTTCTAATTTATCTCTTTGCTCTCACACACACACACACACACACACACACACACACACTCACCATCTCTAACTCTCTCTCTCTCTCTTTTCTCTCTCTCTCTCTCTGTCTCTCTGTGTCAGTCTCTGCCTATTTCGTCCTCTCTTAAACTCTGGAAACAATCGCGTATTACAGCGTGAGCCTGTCCTGGCACGTGTACCCTGCTATGTGCTTTATGCATTAAACATAACAAATAGCCTCAGAGAGGTCCTGTGTGTTGATATAATAACTGTCCCTTCCTCTGAGATATGTGTATGCGCTCAGTTCAGCCTTTGCCACCACACTGGTTCCCTTTTCCTGCTCCTTCTGGTGCTTCCTTTGTACAGGGAGCCTGGAACACTGAAGCGAGGGACATGTGCTGGGCCCTGTCAAACACGCTTTGGCCAATACTAGCACGCTTCCCTTAGGGGCTTCTTTCATCACAGGAAACAGCTCACCACTCATACAATACCAAAACCATTTGACATTTGGTGTGCATGTGTGTGGGTGGGTGTGTGCGCACGTGTGGATTGTGTTTTGGTTTGTTTTTTTTGCATGCGGGACATTGTTTTTTCCGTGAGCTGACGTGAGTGTTAATCACCATGTTCACTGTTTTATTTAGACAGTGCTGCCCACTCTTCCTGTCCCCTGGCCTGACCTCATGCTGTGACACAAGTTTCTGCCCACTCACTCACTCAGTCACTCACTCACTCACTCACCCACTCACTCACTCACTCACTCACTCACTCACTCACTCACTCACTCACTCACTCACTCACTCACTCACTCACTCACTCACTAAGTCACTCACTCACCCACTAACTCACTCACTCACTCACTCACTCACTCACTCACCCACTCACTCACTCACTCACTCACTCACTCACTCACTAAGTCACTCACTCACCCACTCACTCACTCACTCACCCACTCACTCACTCACTCACTCACTCACTCACCCACTCACTCACTCACTCTCTCAGTCACTCACTCACTCACTCACTCACTCACTCACTCACTCACTCACTCACTCACTCACTCACTCTCTCACTCACACTCACACTCACACTCACACTCACACTCACACTCACACTCACACTCACACTCACACTCACTCAGTCAGTCAGTCAGTCAGTCAGTCACTCACACACTCACACACTCACACACGCACACTCACACTCACACTTACACTCACACTCACACTCACACTTACACTCACACTCACACTCACACTCACACTCACTTAGTCAGTCAGTCAGTCAGTCACTCACACACTCACACACTCACACTCTCACACACTCACAAACTCTCACACTCACACTCACACTCACTCAGTCAGTCAGTCAGTCAGTCACTCACACACTCACACACTCACACTCACACTCACACTCACACTCACACTCACACTCACACTCACACTCACACTCACACTCACACTCACACTCACACTCACACTCACACTCACACTCACACTCACACTCACACTCACACTCACACTCACACTCACACTCACTCAGTCAGTCAGTCAGTCAGTCAGTCAGTCACTCACACACTCACACACTCACACTCTCACACACTCACACACTCACACACTCATTCACTCATTCACTCACTCACCCACCCTCCCACTCCCGCTCACTCACTCTCACTTTCTTTCTCTCTCTCTCTCCCTTCTCTCTCTCACACACACACACACACACACTGATTCAAACTCTTCTTCTGTCTTCTAAAGGACACAATCTTAACACTTCTGTTCTACCACATGGGAGTGGATGCTTCTAGACCTTTGAAAGTGTTCCTACAGTCCTGTTCTGACCTTCCTTTGGAGTGCACTGGTATGTCAGGGGGGTCATTGACCCCTCAGTATGACTCCTAATGAAGATAGATGACATCTATTAGCCTCCTAATGGGACAGTGGCTGTATAAAGAGCAATGTGAATAAGCCATGGACACTCAGCGTAGTTCAAGTACACTTTATGGTTCTGGAGGGAACTTTTACCAGATGGGTTTCAGGAGCTCTTCAGTGCTCTTACTGTCAGTTTTGCATTGCATGTCTCATGTGACCTGGTGCTTCAGTGCTTGTGAAACAGAAAGGCTTTTCACCCTCTTTATAGTTTAGGAATCTAGATTTGGAATGGGTTGCCAGTAGCGGAATATCTGCAGTCGCTAGTTTAAGTTGCCTGTTCTGGAACAGTTTGAAAGTAAAGTTTCTTCCATCTTGGTCCGCTTGGCACCAACCTATCTCAAAGCGGAGTGGGGTGCAGATCATGGATGTGGCCCCTGTGAAAGGACCCTTCAGTCCAGCCTGAAAGATACTGAGTCCCCCCCCCCCCCCCCAAAAAAAGGAGCTTTTGTAGGCCCTCCCTTAGCGCCAGTGTCAGGCCACAGGAGGAGGGTGTGTGAATCTGAGCTGGTGTTTACACTAACCTCTCTGGGCCTCAACTCGGGGTGCTCAGAGGCGGCTATTTAGAGATGAGAGGAGGGGGTGGCCTAACCTCCAGAAGTGGCTGGGTTTTGATTTGCCCTTATTAGTCCTCCTCTCCTCGTGGCCGACACAATCCTCTCTTGGCTCGCTTCACTGGGCCGGACGCTTAAGCCATCTAAATGCTGAGTGTTTGTGTGTGTGTGTGTGCAAGCATTTGTGAGTATGTCAGTGTGTGCGCGCACTGGCGCGTGTGTGTGTATGTGCGTGCGTGTGTGTGTGTGTGTGTGTGTGTCTGTTCGTTTGCATGCATGTATGAGTATGCCCGTGTGTGTGGAAAGCAGTGCCCAAAAAGGAGGAGGAGAGGAGAGAGTAGAGAAATAGGAGGCTGGGATATCTTTGATGAGTGGCCAGGAGCACCTCCTGTGATCCTAGTCCCGGCCCAGCCACAGCTATCTGTGGTGTGGAGCTGTGTTGGACAGTGAACTAGTGTGGATTTGATCAGATGGTGTCTGATGTATTACATGTATGTCTTTCTCATCTCTTTTTTGACTTTTAGCTTAGAAAACGCAGCCCATTCTAGACATTCTTCTGTGCCTGAGGGCGTAACTTCCTTTCAGGAAGGCCTGTGCATCTCACGTTCAGCATCTGCTCCTCCAATGTACTTGCTAATGTGGAGCCGCTATTCTTTGAGCGTTCTTCAGTATCCCAGGCAGCTGGTTCTGCTGTGCTGTGCTGAGGTGCAGTTGAAGTGATGTTGTTCAGCTCTAGTTAGGCTGTTGAAGGGAAGGTCCACATCCTCTCTGACTCGATTTCCTTCCCTTCTGATGTCACCTGGCTCTTCCTTTGGGCAAGAGAAGGAAAGAGTGGGACACTAGAGTCTGTCATGAGATTGCTGATCTTGTAGCCATCACACACACACACACACACACACACACACACACACACACACACACACACTCACACACACACACACACACACACACACGCACACACACACACACATACACGCACACACACACTGGGCGTGGGCAGACTGCTGGCCACAAGGCCTGCACTTGCTGGTGGTATAGCCCAACACAGTAGAGTTTACTTATTATACAATCAATGGAAAATATCCTATATCCTACATTCTTTAAAGTAAGGATGGCTATAAGTTGATACCACCAAAGAGGCATTTACAAAAAAAATTCCCTATGAGTTGAGAAAATAGTTTCACAGCTGAAAATGTCTTTGAAGTTGACAGCTAAAGAGAGCCTTCAAAGGGCCTCTTCAAAGAACCGTTCATCATCAGAGTGTTCTAAACAAAGGCTTTTCCGGTTCCTATGGGAAGACATGCTGAAGAACCATGTAGCTGTCTAGTATGTCCCCTGTTTTCCTGAGGAAGTAGAGCAAAGAGACTTAAATATACTCTGTATGTATGATTTTATAACTTTCGCTGTAAATTTTGAGGTTTGATGCACAATCTCAATAAATTAGAATGAACAATATTGTAGATATCAATTTACTATGTAAAACCAGCCCTTGGTGTTTGTGCTCCTATCTCTGAGAGAAAAATACTTGGTGCAGTCGTCAGTCAGTCAGCCAGTCAGTCAGCCAGTCAGTCAGCCAGTCAGATAGCATAAAAAAGCAGGCCTGAGCAGGTCCTGCGTGCAGAGGGCTTGTGGGAGAGAGAACCTCACGTAAGATCTGGCTGATTACTCAGCCGCCCGTGACCCAGACCCCCGCCCTCCTCGTTCCGAAGAGCCAGTGGAGCCTGCAGTGGCCCAGTCATCTGTAGCCAATAAGGCAGAACATTAGCAAAGGGGCTGAAATGCTTAACTCTTTTGGTTGACCAGTAAAACAACCTCCTCACCAGAGCTGCAACCCAAGTGTAATGATTTGCCCAGGTGGCTGATCTGTCATGAAGTGTATGGTAGACTGTTATGAGCCAGTGGTTAATGGCTTTTCTGGTGTGTGTGATCTCTTTCATAGACGGAGTGTTCCCCCCATTATTCAAACTAGCTGCCCTCTGCAAATTCTGTGATCTGCTCCCCACTTCCTGCAATGGCACTGGGAACTGCAAGTCCAACTGTAGCATCACGTCCATATGTGGTCTGCCCGAGCAGGTGTGTGTGGCAATCTGGTAAGTGGCCCCTGTATCTTCCCCATGCACTCACTTCCCTGATAAGCCACAGTAATTCCATTCTTGGCAAGAGAAAAGTCTTTTAAGTGAATACAAAGCATTTTTTGACCTGCTATCTGATGGGCCATTTTCTGATGTTTAAACCACACTTTTCTTCTGCCTCTGAAAGAATCGTACCAAAGGAAACACACAGTTTCCTACAAAATAAAAACACAAAGCACTTGTAGGTTTATAATGTGAATTTTTTTTGTTGGAAAAATTATAAAAGGCCTTTACTGTGCTTTTGTTGATGTGTGTGGTTTGCATATGTGGCAGTGTCACTTATGTGTGTCTTTCTGTGTGTGTGTGTGTGTGTGTGTGTGTGTGTGTGTGTGTGTGTGTGTGTGTGTGTGTGTGTGTGTGTGTGTGTGTGTGTGTCTGTGTGTGTGTGTGTGTGTGTGTCCTCCCTGGCCAGGAGGAGGAATGATAATAACCACACACTGGAGACTGTGTGCCACGACCCGGCCCTGCCTCTGTACGGCATGCACCTGGACGACTACAACAGCTCCACGTGCGTGATGAAGGAGAAGAAGGCCGAGGACGGAATGCTTTTCATCTGCTCCTGCAACCAGGAGGAGTGCAACGACAACGTCATCTTCACTCAGAGTGAGTTATCCATCTCTCTCTCTCCATCTCTCTATCTTTCTACCTATCTTTCTCTCTATCAACAGACTGACCAATCTATTACTCAAAGCATACATAAATACAGAAACACTGATGACTAAATGCAGTATGGAAAGCATGTCCTTCATTTAGGGTCTCGTACGAACTTACACCCTTTCACATATCAGTTGTGTTCTTAGAGTTGAGCCGCTGGATTATTTTATCCATTTAACGTGTAAATTGATAACAAACATCAATTTAATGATTTTGAAGGTGCAATAAGGATCAATAGCTATTCGCTAAAGGTATGCTAGCAGCTAAAACTAACGAAATCTCTTGAAATGTGCTGACTTTGACATTATGACAAACTAGTTACTCAACGACTGTCCTTACATAGTCAAACATCAAGAAAGTGCAACACAAGACTAAGCAAGACGGCAAATAAGCTACTTACTAGATCGGCAGAAGGTAAACAAGTCAGGTCGGTGGGCTGTGGCAGGCGAAACTACAGAACGCAGTTATATGCCTATCGACCCTGCTATGCCAATGGCACCGACGCGATTCTCCATATTAAATGTCATTGTAGCGCCCCAATTTTTTTTAAGCTGTTATTTCAAGGTTAAACTGCTTATCCTAACCCTAATCCTGAAGCATAATTGTTGCATAATGCACCTTTAAAGAAGCAAAAGTGCAAAACTTAAGAGGTCCGCATGTGTTATTAGTGGGAGGTGTTTTTACACAGATACAGGCATACATACATACTCACTCTTCTAACCACTCGCCCCTGCACAGACATAACACTTACCACATGTGTACACACACACACACACACACACACACACACACAAACACACGCACACACACACACAGGCACACACACACACACACACACACACACACACACACACACACACACACACGCACACTAAGACGCATGTTCATGACAGTGCTGAGCAAGGCAACCCAGTGACATCACAGGCCATCATAGTACTGAGATGGCTCAGTGTGCACTGTGGTTCTGGTTGTTTTTCTCAAGGGAAGTTCCACGACAGGTTTCTCGATGAAGACTGTATTGTTTTCACTGCATCATCAACACAAACAGAACAACACAAAAGAGAATCTTGAGTGACTCACTTTCACTGGAGTTTTTGACATTCCAGACTAGGTAGACGACACAGAACACTAGTGAGGAAGTAGACTTCTATCTTGGTTTTTAGATACGTAATGGGTTAAACAAGCACAGAAATAGGACGGCATGTATATTTGTGTCTGTATTTACTTTAAAAAAGATGATTTATGTGGAACTTCACAGGGGATTCTGAATGACCCAAGCCAAGAACAAACAAACTAACAAATAAACAAACAAATCAAGAAACAAACCATGTACTAGCACAATCGTTTTTGAAACAACTGAATACTCAGATGTCTGCAAATTATACAATCTCACCACGCGTACTGTAAAATCCTGGGCGGATGTGAAGTCTAAATGCCAGCAGTGCTTTGCTCTCGCGGTGTGTAGGCGACAGGGGAATGCCACAGAGCCACAGGTCTAACGCTGCAGTTCTAATGGGGACATTGCTGTGTTCAACACAATCTGCAGATGTCTGCAAACCAGTGTCAGCTTCTGTTATAATATCATGTACGTAGATTGGAATTGGTTCCCATGTCCAGTAGAGATTTCTGACAGTTTGAAAATGTACATGGTTTTGTGTGTGTGTGTGTGTGTGTGTGTGTGTGTATGTGTGTGTGTGTGTGTGTGTGTATATGTGGGTGCCCGTCTGTGTGCTTGTGTGTGTGTGTGTGTGTGTGTGTGTGTGTGTGTGTGTGTGTGTGTGTGTGTGTGTGTGTGTGTATGTGTGTGTGTGTGTGTGTTGTTTTTTGTTAGCGAACATGTAATGTGTATGTGTGCACTAAAGTAAGAAAGAGAGAGGCAGTTTATAAAAGCGAAAGAGAAAGCCTGAAAGTGTGTTTACCGGTATGTTAGGCCACAAAGACAACCACATACTGCTCTATCTGCTTATAGCGAGCTTTATTTGTAATACCCTGACTTTATTTGTAATACCCTGGTTCATAATTCCACATCTTGCATGTCTAGAAGCAGACGGTGGGATTTCTATTAATGCTTTTCACTAAGCGTTAGCCAACCTAATCTATGGAGGTTGATGTAGCGTTTACAATAAATATTCATAGGGCTTCATGAACTAGTTTTAGTGCTTTGTGCTCTGGAGAGGTTGCATGCTCCATGGTTTTGGGTTTGATCTCCCCGTCTAAACTTTATTACAGAGATGCTTAGCTGGATCTGAGCTGAGAGAAAAAAAGGGCCTTGCTAGCTTTTCCTTACAGGACGTGTGTCTCAGGAAGCTCATGTTTATTTATTGGATTTATGCCATTGCTAACTCCTTCAGAAATGCCTTGCATTGTTTTTCGCCTAGCATAACAATTTTTATAACGTTTTCAGCAGTACGTGTAAGCCAGTATGTGTGTGTGTTTGTGTGTTTGAGTGTGTGTGTGTGTGTGTGTGTGTGTGTGTGTGTGTGTGTGTGTGTGTTTGTGTGTGTGTGTGTGTGTGTGTGTGTGTGTGTGTGTGTGTGTGTGTGTGCGTGCGTGCCTGTGTGCGTGCGTGCGTGCGTGCGTGCGTGCGTGCGTGCGTGCGTGCGTGCGTGCGTGCGTGTGTGTGTGTGTGTGTTTCTGTGTGTGTGTGTGTGTTTGTGTGTATGTGTGTGTGTGTAATACCAAGGCAAAAAGAGGCTGTGAGGGAGTCAGATTGAGACAGAAATAGATTACTTTGCATGAAATGAAGAAAAGTAACCTTACAGTAACTTTATTTCCATACTAATTGCAGTTATATAAGTGCAATCCTAACACATACAGTTCAATTTTCAGTCACAGTTAGTTTCTCTAATATTTTACTGAATGTCTCTGTTGAATGGCCTCAAACCCAAAAGCTAAGCTGCAGATTTCACAAACTGAACACCAATGAGGGTAGATAACTTAACACATAACTTAAATTGAAACATTTGCCTCTGCTGCTACTGTTCCTCCTCGCCAGGCGATAGCGACAAGTGAATTTCTCCTTCTACTATACATTTGTTTCCAATAAAGAAGTCGTAAAGACAGTTTGGGAGCGTGCGGCTGGGCTGTCCCACTCCCCTTTTCTCTGTTTTTGTAGTTGTAAATTTGATAGCCACAGCAGACAAGGAGGCCGACCTTATACAGCGGGGGTTGCAATGTTCCCAATTTATACCTTTTGTGGCCCCTTAGTTATTCTTCTTATAAAGTGGCTTGATATATATATATATTTATATATTTAAGGTTTGTCACTCTAAAAGATCTCTAAAAGCACACCAGCAGACTCACAAGGTGAATAAGGTCAGATTATCTGACAGTGATCTGAGAGAGATCTGAGTATTTATACTGACCATAAGGACTCTACAAATCCATTAGAAGCACTTTAGATAACCTTATCTTTCAAGCACATCACATAACTTTCCCAAACGCTCATTTCCACAGGATTTGAAAGAACAGTGATAGCAGCATGTGGATGCAACAGAAGAGACTGCATCAGTTTCACATTATTACATCTTAGATATACAGTCACTCAGCACTCAGCAGACTCTCAACATGCACCTTTCGTCCACATGTCTACCCAGAGATACTGAACCCTTGACCTCGGCCCCGATGGTGCCCCGCTGAGCAGCAGAAACATGAATGTATGTGATGTGTATGTTAAGACGAGCTGCTGTGAGTCAGGCCCGGGCGGTTAAGCGTCTGAGTAGTAGTTTAATCATCTTCAGCCCCCCTGTTCCTGAGGTATTTTTATCAGATGCTGTTGTAATGAAAAACAAGAAGAGACAGAAGACGGGGATGGCTGGGGGTGGGGGTGAGGGGGGGTCAGTCAGTCTGTAGGTTTCTGTTCTGTGTGTGTATTTTTTTTTTGTGTCGGTCCCCCATGCGGAGGAATCTTAGCCTGGAGACCCAAACCAGACAGTTTAAAAAAAGTGAGTGAGTCACAGTCTACCAAACCTAAATAGAGTGAGAGAAAGAAACAGTGGGGAGAGAGAAAGAGAGAAAGAGAGAGAGAGACACAGAGAGTGGGAAAAAAGCCAGGAGGAGGGTTTGTTTATGGCGTGAGCCATGTTCTGAAACACCGTTGTAACCATAACAAATAGTGAGTGCTCCTCACGCTCAAGTATAGGCCCTGTTACCAGTCCTGTTCTGGCACAAACCCCAATACTCCCTCTGAACAGGAGAACAGGGGTCCAAAGGGCGCTTATTAATAGTTATGGGAATCTCTGTTTTTAAGATGGCCTGGGTCAATGGTTAATCACAGAATGTTCTCGTGCAAAAAAAAGACGCTCAGCCATTCACTGTTGCACATACGGACAGGCAGAGAAAAAACGTTCTTCCACACTGCCCCTTTTGGCGCGACTTAAAGCATCATCAACATCGCCGTTGTGCGAATTGAACGAACTCCATGGTGGTAATCACAGGGTAAGCGAATCGACACAGCTGTCTGTCTGGGAATTAGAGGTTTAATATGGCGTGGTAATCTGCACGCTCGATGCTCTCACACTAGCCCCGTTCGGCTGGAAGAACCGCCAAAATCCTGCGTGCAGATAAAATGTGTCAGGACCTGGGGGACCTCCGTAACGGGTGGTTTGTACCCCCAGCTTTCTCATGAAATCATGTCTAGATTAAGCAGTTTTATGGGAAACCTGTCATTCTTTCCTCGGAATTCTGTTATTCAGGACACATTGCAAATATTGAAGCAATTAGAGCGCTTTTTATTTTCAGTCAAACAGCTAGTCCGGGAACACTGACCTCACCACACGCGTATTAATCTGCCGCCTCTGGCACCTTCAGTCTTGCCTGTGTAATTGCACAACCTTAGGACAAGAGAACACCACCGGCTTGTAAAGAATACTAGGTGTGAACCGCGTATTTGGCATACGAGTTTATTTATTTATTTGGTTGGAAAAGTCTGTAGTTTCAACATAGGCTTTTGAGGCCATGCTGGCAAAGCACTCCCTAGTGTGTTTCAAAGTGCTAAGATTTTACTCTAATCTTGTTTTCTCGATCTCCAGATATACCTAAAGCTTTACCCTGTTTATGTATGTGTTTCTCTTTTGTGTTGGTGCCAGTAAGCGAATATTTGTGTATCTGGCACACTTGGTGAGCCTGTGTGTGACTGTGAGTCTGTGCGTGTGTGTGTGTGTGTGTGCATTTGTGTGTGTGTGTGAGTGCGTGTGTGTGTGTGAGCAAGAACATGTGTGTGTGTTTCATTTAAAATGAGATGACAATCTGGGCACCGACTGCCACATCCTGCCCACAGTACTGGCAGTAGGTGTTTTTGCTTTGGGTCCTACCTGCCATGCCAAGGCCACTGGTAGTGCCAGAGTAGTTTTCCCCCGTGAACACACTCAAGGCATAGAGGAGGCTTTCAGTGGGCCCTGAGTTTCCACCTGGACCTTCCCAACCACACCACAAACAGGGGGGTTTAACATGCCGCCAAGAAGAACTCATGCAAATCATTTGGGTGTTCTTACAATAGGATTTACACTCAACTAATATTTGTCACATTATTAAACACCAAGGATATGTGACTGGTTATTTAACATAGGTCTCAGATGTTTAAGTGTACACAGTGTATTAACACAGAAACATCTGGCCCTTATAAATATCTTATAATATACATCATATGATAATACAGGCTTCATACAATACTAGTATATGTCTTTCCACAGGGTTAATATATGCCTTATAGTTTGTTAGAGGTGGGAAACTACAGCTTGTTCCTCCACTGAGCTGTGCCCTGTCAGCCAGTGTGAGAGACCCCACCTCTCTGTGCACTCTGCCTGGTGTGCCCTCTACCCAAAACACTCTGGCAGCATTCCTCTCTCTGACTGCTAAACATTGCCTGCCTGTTGCTGAGTTGATAATAGTCTGGCTGGTGGGAGTGAATGTCAGTGCTAATCGCTCTTGTGTTTACGTGTGTAAAAATATCAGGAGTCACCTCAGAGTAGTTATGCGATCACTGCTCGAAATGAGCTTATCACTGAGATAGTAGGCTCCATTAAGTATTAATAGCCTTATAGCCGGACTGTGACTATCAGCGATACGACATAAATGCTGAAACACTATCTGCTATATGCAGTTTTTAGATTGGCTAAAATACATTGAAAATGAGCTGAAAACTGAATATGAACTGAAGATTATTACAATCACTATCAGTTTCCTATCCAAACTGACTTTTTAATATTCTTTATTTCTGCCACAGTTCAAGGGGCAACTGTGGAGTCCCAGGTGGCTGCAGTCATCCTGGTGAGCCTGCTACCCCTGCTGGTTGTGGCCATGCTGGTGGTGGCTATGTTCTACTGGTACCGTGTTTACCGCCGGCGCCAGAGCGAGTGGGACACCCGCAAGCCACACAAGCGCAAGGGCCCGCTGGACTGCAGCGACGCCTGCGCCATCATGATGGACGACGACCGCTCGGACAGCAGTTCCACGCACGCCAACAGCCTCAACCACAACACCGAGCCGCTGCCCATCGAGCTGGATCAGCTGGTGGGCAAGGGTCGCTTCGCAGAGGTTTACAAGGCCAAGCTGAAGCAGAACCCCTCGGAGCAGTTCGAGACAGTGGCCGTCAAGATCTTCCCCGAAGAGGAGTATGCCTCGTGGAAGAACGAGAAGGACATCTTCTCTGACATCGACCTCAAGCACGAGAACGTGCTGCTCTTCCTGACGGCTGAGGAGCGCAAGGTGGAGAAGCAGTACTGGCTGATCACGGCCTTCCACTCGCGCGGCAACCTGCAGGACTACCTGATGCGTCACGTCATCAGCTGGGAGGATCTGCGGGTGCTGGGCAGCTCGCTGGCGCGCGGCGTGGCGCACCTCCACAGCGACCACAGCACTGGAGGCCGGCCCAAGGTGCCCATCGTGCACCGGGACCTGAAGAGCTCCAACATCCTGGTGAAACAAGACCTCTGCTGCTGCCTCTGCGACTTTGGGCTTGGCCTCAGGCTGGATAACTCACTGTCTGTGGACGATCTGGCCAATAGCGGACAGGTAAGACTTTGCCAAGGCTTTACCTGGATAGCGAAAACACAAGTTAATTAACTGGTTACATGCTGTTATGGGTTGATATTCTCAATGAACTATGAATCTGACAACAGGTGCTGCAGTCTCCTGACAATCTTATAATAGTTCTAAGAACCACTGTACGTCAGAAAGAGCTGAGTGGATCTGGGATGGTGGGAATTCATGGACTGTGCACTCAAACACATGCAGAATTAGGAGCTAAACACTTACAGCACATCAGGTGCTGGTCACCTCCCTTCCTCTGCCAAAGCCAATGCAATGTCCCGTTAATAATAGTTGCCTTACTTTGGGTAGGTGTGAAGGGGCAGCTAAGTTGACTGCCCTTCAGCTGCCCTGGCCTACACTTGAACTCCTGCTATAACAGGTCAGCAGCACCCTCACAGCAAGTCATCTGCTGCTGTTGCACTGCAGTATGAAGTCAGTTAGCAGTTTACAAGTTATTATGTGTGTTGCAACAGTGTTTTTGGATGGGCTATTGTACTGGCTTAGAAATGCCAACAAGCCAATAGGTTCAGTTCCCACAAAACACAAGATCAGTTGAACTGCATGCCTTCACTTTCTCATAGCTCTCTCCAGCTAAAAGGTCACTTAGATTTTACTGTCTTGTATTTTGTTTCATTGCTCCATTTGTAAGGCATTCTGTCAAGCTCATTCACAAATCATGCCGGGCGTGTTATTGAGACAAAGCAGAACCAGTCGGTCACTGACAGTGGAAGTCTGCGAATCTCCTCTGCGGTAACTTTGCAGGGAATTTCCCCCCTTTGGCGTGTCTGTCCCCGTCACATGACCTTTGTTCGGTGTGTTTTGGGGACCATGGGTGATTCAGTGGCTGCAAATGCATGTGCGAAAGGTGATGAGTCACCTGTCAGAAAACAACATACACCTTCTTTTTTTTGCGGAGTTGCAAAGTGACAGAAAAGAGTGCTCTGGTGTGGCCATAGTTATCACACCTGGTAGCATTACCTCTCTGATTGACTGCTAGGCTAATTTGTGGTTAATGCTCACAGACATGGTTTCCACCCAGGAAGTGTTTACAAGTTTGTTACAATGCTGAGTCTTCAGTTGGCTCAAGTCAGCACAAGTCATCACACATTTTTGAGCAGTGCGTAGGTTACACAAATATTCTGATTGAAGTGAAATAGTTTCTTTCTAAACTATTTTCTATTACAATGCGTAACTGACAAGTCATGAAGCATTTGTAGATAATGACACAAACATTTGAGGTCAGAGAGCCTCATTCACAATTAAATCAAGCCCATCAGCAACACAGTGATCTCTCAACGCACGTATAATCATTTTTTCAACCATATCTGATTTCTTGTTTTTGTCCTCAGGTGGGCACGGCCAGGTACATGGCCCCGGAGGTTCTGGAGTCCAGGATAAACCTGGAGAACATCGAGTCCTTCAAACAGGCAGACATCTACTCCATGGCCCTGGTGCTGTGGGAGATCACCTCTAGATGTACCGCCATAGGAGGTAGGTCCCCACCTGCTGACAGAGGCTGTCTGGTCCTGTGGAAGGGGAGGGCACAGAATCCACTCAAGTGGAAATATCACTTTACCCCTGGTTCATACCGTCAGTTTACCGCATGCATTCCTCGCTGACCATTTGTATTTCTGAATAATGCAATTCTTTAGCCCATATGGTGCGACCAGCAAGCTCTATTCTCTGCATCTGTGAACAGAACAGAACTAACCGCAGAGGGGAGGGAGCGCTAATGGAGGGTGAAACAGACGTGTAATGAAAATGTTCCTGTCTGAAATAGCTCCTCGCCTGACCAACACAGCCCTGTAAAAGCCTTGCGTCTAACTCATTCTCTTGCCTTCCTCTCAATCTCTGTGTCCTCATTGAACTCTGGCATTTATTTTTGGAGGTGGGTGGTTTCGGTGGGTGCTCCTCGGAGAGACCCTATGCACGACACACCATCTGCCGCAAATAGTTTTGCCGGGCGGACTTTTCCAGCGGCTCATTGTGTTCTGGGCCGGTGTGGCTTTGTGCATTGTTCCTGAGCGCTGGGCCCGTGCTTGGCCGTGATCTATGATCTGGCGCGCGCCCTTTTCCTGTTTTCCCTCCTTTTTAAGCTACACAGGGATGGTACCCTAGTGCCTTGGTCCGCCACAGGAATGCCAGGAATGAGCGTAATGTGAAATGGACCATCACAACCGTTTCCCTTCTTTGGTCAGGTGGTGAATATAGATGCTGTAAGCTGGTTAAGGACATTTAGGGCCTGTGGGTGTGTGTATGTGTGGATGTGTATGCGTGTTTGGACTGTATGTATGTATGTATGTTTTGCTACCAAGACAAGGTTGAAAGTATATGTGAGTTAGACCTGCAGGCTACCAGCAGATGCAGGTATGTGGTTCTGTGTGTATGTGTGTGCTTGTATGCACGTGTGTGTGTGTGTGTGTGTCTGTGTGTGTGTGTGTGTGTGTGTGTGTGTGTGTGTGTGTGTGTGTGTGTGTGTGTGTGTGTGTGTGGGAGAGTGGGTGTGTAAGGTATAATGTAACATGTTTGTTACTTACAAAGAGTGAGAGTGAGGCGGGCCTGTGGGAAGGGTTTGGAGACATGCTTGGGCTGTTCTGAAGTGTTGCTCAACCAGCGTCTGTCCACCCTCCCCAAACCTGTGTGAAAGTATGCACCCTGCCGGCCCAGTGTGGAGCTCGCTGAGGCACATATGGGAAAGTTCTTCAGAGGAAATCACTGTACAAGACACTTTGACTCCCCCGTCGTCTGTGACCTACATTGAGTGAGTTTTTCAGCTTCCAGGAACGGGCTGGAATGTGTTTCGCTCAGGTTGAGGTATTCATGGTCTTCGCCGGGCTACAGGGGGGATAGAATTTTGTATGTACATCTGTGTGTGCTGTATATATGTAACTATGCTCCCGCAGTGAAGGTCCCTCATGCACACACGCTGAACATATACACACACACACACACAAATAGACACACACTCACACACACACACACACACACACACATAGTGACAGGATTGTTGGGTTTGTGTTACATGCATGCCCCTGCTTGCCCTGGTGTGAATCAGATAGGAGACAGGAGCCTGCTGGCCTCCCCGCTGCTGACAGCTCATCTGAAGTGGCTGAGACATTCCCCCCCGTCCACAGGGTTGCATTCCTGCCCAGAGAGGACACTGGACGAGAGGGGCCGGTGAGACTAGACTGGCTCCCAGAGGGCAGTGGAGACACATGGGATACCACCACCAGATAGCTTTCTTTATACTCATAAGTCTCTTAGACGCTCTCTCTCTCTCTCTCTCTTTCTCTCTCTCTCTCTGTCTCTATCTCATTCTGTCTCTAGCTCACTCTCTCTCTCTCTCTCTATCTGTCTCTATCGCACTCTCTCTCTGTCTCTATCTCTCTCTCTCTTTCTCTCTCTCTCTCTCTCTCTATCTATCCCCCTCTCTCTCTCTGTGTCTCTGACTCTCTCATGCTCTGTCTCACTCTGACTCTCACTCTCTCCTCCCTTCCAGCTCCCTCTGCCACTTTAGCCTTCAACCATTGGTTTGTTCTAGTCCCATTTGATGTCACTTCCCCAGACCAACCTCGATTGATGCCCTTACTGGGCAGCAACTGGGCAGCAGGTGGCATGATACAACACAGGCAACCTATCCACCAGCGCAGAACTGAGCTTCACTGCAGCAGTGGCCCCCGCATGGCATGGCACAGGGACACGCTGCTGGCAGCACTCTGAGTCAGAGAGACACTCCACAGACCCTGCCTCTCTCTCTCTCTCTCTCTCTCTCCCTCTCTCTCTCTCACCCACCGGCCAGTGTACACAGCTTGAATCACAGTTTAGCCTCACACAGACAGAACCGTAGCGCAGACAGACATGTGTTTCACTGCCGCTCGTGGGGTCCAGTGAGGGTCTGCAGAGCCAGCAGACTGCAGTTGAGCAGGATGCGGGAGACTTCATGTACACAGCAGAGACAGTCACATAGGAAAACGGATCGCCCACTTTCACCTCAGCAGGATGTGGCACTGCACCTACGATGGCAGTCATGTTCATGTGTGTGAAGGACGCAGTGTGTGTGTGTGTGTGTGTGTGTGGGGGGGGGGGGGGGGGGGGGGGGGGGGGGGTTAGTGTATATGAGAGTGTGCATCATTGTTATATTCAGTGCAGCAGGAAAGAAGCCTCATAAAACCTGCTGACTTGAACTGGGCCATCATGTGTGAGTGGAGGTGCTGCATGGCTGAGAACCATACCTCAGTTCAGCTGTAGAAGAGGTGAACAGGGGAAGAGAGAGAGAGAGAGAGAGAGAGAGAGGGAAAGAGAAAGAGAAAGAGAGAAAGAGAAGAGTGGGAGCACGAGACCGAAAAAGAGAAAGGAAAGGGAGAGGGAAAAAGAGGGAAACGGTCCCAGACAGGGAATCAGACAGCAGACCCACAGTGGTTTCAGACGGATAATCTGAAAGGGAAACTGCTGTAAACCATTTCACCCCACCACCGCCTCACCACCGCCCCACTCCACCACACCCTGCCCTCCCTTCAGGGGTTGGCATGGCTGGATCCTGGAGCCGGGCGAGAGAGGCCCAAAGCCTGGGTGACATCTGTTCGCCCCGAAAAATAAATAAATAAAACCCTCAACATTCTTCACATAGCTGCCATTGCGTGGGGGCCGAGGTTGAGGAGGAAGGCTCTGAGTGGGACTATTGTGCTTGCATGCCACTATGTGACCATGCTACTTTATGTGTCTATAATCAGTACAACATCTAAACGTTTCACACGGCCAGTGAATGCATTTCAGCAGCTTCAGCGGCAGCTCAGTGTTTTTGGCCTCATTGTTTTGTTTTGAGTTGTTCCATTTGAGCCAAAATGACTCCCAGTCGCCTCCTGCCCAGCTATGGGAATAGCAGGTAGGCAGCTGTGGTATTTGTTCCATCTGACCACAGGCAGCGGGGGGTGCTGGGGGGGGGAAAGAGGGGGGACTGAAAAACAGGCCAGGATAGCCTGCCTCCAGCTTAAAGAATACGGCCAGTCCTGAGTGGGCGTATTTTTTGGTTTATAAATTGAAACGGGGGAAGTCCACTTGTCAAAAACAGGAAGTGGCCGCTTGTGGAGTCAGCTTCTCTGTGGGGTCCCAAATCACAAGCCTTTGCCTCCTGTCCGGGACCAGCCACTTCCTGTGGGCCTGTCCAGCACCGGGGAGGACCGTGTACCAACAGTCCTGTGTATGACAGACCTCCAGTTTCCATTCGGCGGAATGTTTCTGGTTTTGTTTAGTTTTTCACAGGGGTTGGCCCACTATCTTTTTGCACTCGTGAGTGTGAAATGTAATGATGGGAAAACCCTGAGCGACCCTGAGTGTCAATGGGTTTTAGCATCTGGCGTGAGGTCAGTTTCATAAGCTCTGGGTCGGGCACGTCCCACAGGAGAGATATTTCATTTTTGATGCCAGAGCGATATTTCTTGCCAGTCAAAGACACAAAGCTACCTCATGAATTTTGTTGCGGATGTAGCTGGTAGCCTCTTTTGAAGTTACTTGTGGTGACTGCTTTCATTACCAAAAAAAGTCAGTGACAAATACACTTTCCCTCTCTATCTTCTCTTCCCCCAGCAGTTCTACCTTCTCAGGCTGCTAACTTTGGCTCCTGCTACAGTGTGCTTTAAGATAACCCCACCACCCCAATGCCCACAGTTGCCCTTCAACCCCTGAAGAGTAATTCACCACGGTGAAATGTTTTCTGCCGGGACTTGGGGCCGCCAGCCCGAGCCATGGTGATTAATGTTCCGTCCTCTGTGTGTGTGTGTGTGTGTGTGTGTGTGTGTGTGTGTGTGTGTGTGTGTGTGTGTGTGTGTGTGTGTGTGTGTGTGTGTGTGTGTGTGTGTGTCTCGTCCTGCAGAGGTGAAGGAGTATGAGCCGCCGTTCGGGTCCAAAGTGCGAGAGCACCCCTGTGTGGAGAGCATGAAGGACAACGTCCTGAGAGATCGAGGGCGGCCTGAGATCCCCGACAGCTGGAGCAAACATCAGGTAAGGCAGGACGGTGTGCGTGTGTAAGTGACAGAGTGGCAGAGAAATGACAGCAGGAGCAAGATCGTATCTGTACATCTAAATGATTGGAGGGGAATATGAGTTTGATAGCTAACTGTAACTGTGAGAGTATTTGGATTCAGCTCCACATTGCTACAGACAGATTGAAGCTAGTTTACTGAGTGAGAAAGAAAAAGAAACTATGTGTCAAGAAAGCCTTCTCTGTCTGCTCTGTCCATACCTGTTTGCAGCTAACTAATCCGCTAGCCTGTAGTAACAAGATTTTGACTTGGCTGCTTTGCCTTGTAAGGGTGTGGCGATAGTGTGCGGCACGATCGATGAGTGCTGGGACCACGACCCAGAGGCTCGGCTCACCGCCCACTGCGTGGCCGAGCGCTTCGACGAGATCGAGGACGAGATGGACAAGCTGTCTAGCCGCAGCAGTTCCGAGGAGAAGATTCCGGAAGACTTGTCCCAGAACGACGGGAAGTGAGAGAACCCCTCCATGTGCCTTTGAGAACTCTGAAGTGCCTTCTCTCTCTCACATATCTCTGCTGGGGGCAAAGGACAGGGGTTGAGTCACATGACTTCAAAACAAGTTCCCCCTACCATCCCCCCCACCTTAATAATGGAAACTGGAATGTGTTCATACACACAGTGTAGTATGTTGAAGTGTAAGAAGTGGACTGTGGGATATGGTTTTTAATGTGTCTTTTATAACCAAAGACTGGAGCACTTTACATGCTTATCCGTACACAGGAGATGTTGGGAACACAGTTGGGCTGTTGCCCATGTATTTTTGTAAAGGGTGTGGTGAAGTTAGTCTGGGACTGGCCTTCCCAGACGTGTGTATTTTGGCACCAAATGTTTAGTCAGCCAAAGAGAAATGAAACCAAAATGATTCTGACATACAGTAGGTATACACAAAAGATTGTATGGCGATACTAGAGAATCATAATTCAGGACTAACAGAGATGCAGTGCTATCTTTGCGTGTGTGTGTGTGTGTGTGTGTGTGTGTGTGTGTGTGTGTGTGTGTGTGTGTGTGTGTGTGTGTGTGTGTGTGTGTGTGTGTGTGTGTGTCTGTGTCTGTGTCTGTGTCTGTGGACTTTACTGTGTATCTTAATGTTTCCGTGTTTAAAAATGTGTATTTGTGCGTGTGTGTGTTTGTGTGTGTGTGTTTGTGCATGTGTGTGTGAGAGAGAGAGAGAGAGTGTGCGTATGTTTGAAGTGTGCCTGCATGAAATTACGTACACATATTACTCTGTGTGTGTTTACATGTGTGTGTGTGTGTGTGTGTGCGCGTGCGTTTGTGTGTGTGTTCTTTTAGTCACTCTTTTGTTTTCTATAAAGAAGATTTATAAACTTGTTCTTGCCAAAAACAAGCACAGTAAACACAAGTACATCCCAACCCTGCTGACATGAAGGCCACCAAAAGGGAAGATATATTACATGTGACGTGTGAGTGTGGCAGCATATCAACACTCACTGAACACTAAAAGAGCTTCCCATGATATATGCATTACCAGAAGCATCAGCTATTGTGCCTTTCATCTTATCCTTGCATACATGTCAACGTATACGGATTGCCTGTGAATTATACGGATCTCCCCCCAGAAAATGTGCTTCTGGACGTAAACATAAAATCATATGGATTAAAATAAAATCTTGGTTGAAAATGTATTGCGTGCTATTTGGTTCTAGAATGATAAAATCATGCATGAACACACCACGCTAAATAAAGAACAACAACCAGATGCTTGGTTCCTGTGAAACTCCCAGCCCTCATCAGAGCTAATCGATTTTCCATCCCTGGTTATTGATTAGCTATGGATTTTATTCCCCAGAGGGTTATACAGGTGGGCATCCAAAGGGGGTGACATGTATGTCCTTGTCTATGTAAAATATTGTAAATCTTTTATGAATAAAAATATGTTTATGCATTTGCTATAAAAAAAAAGATTCTCTGAGTATTTCTTGATTCTGATTCCTGTTTCTATACCTGTGTGTTTATAAGACATTTTAAACATTTAAGTCTCCTAGTCACTCACTTCTTGCAGGCTTCCTTTAAAAACCTCTTTAGGCGTTCAGATCTCTGTCAAGGTTTACCCTCTTAACAGACTCCATTTTGTGTATAGTGGGTTGTTGGGGGCATTTGTGACAGTAGTAAGTAGGTAAGTTAGTAAGACTTTATTTAGCACATTTCGTACAAGAGTTGCAACACAAAGTGCAGTAATCCAGGCAGACAGACAGACAGGCAGGGTGAGGCAGAACAGGTATGCCAGGTTCCCAGGCCCTTCAGTGTTTGCTCTGGCCTTTCACAAGGGTTGTCATCCTTCAGACGTTCAGGGGAAATTAGTTCCTCTCCCAGCCTGCCAAGCCACTGGCTAACCTGCTCATGCTCTCATTTATCCTGTCCTGAAGCATGGGAAAGCAGGTGTGCACTCTTGCCCGTTGCTTCGGAAGTGTCAAGCTGTCACAGTCTGACATTCTCCCTCAGGTTGCCGATCAGATAAAGAAGCGTCACCACCCACGGCAAACAGCCAAACACACATTTGGTTACATTTCTCAGAATGTGAGCAGCAAAACAGAGTAGAAACGTACGTTGTGTGCAGTGTGCAGGTAGGCAAAGGCCCCTTAGTAACACAGGCCAGTGTTTCTCTCTGTGGTCTCGCATCCAGCAGTTCATGCTTGGCATAGAAACATGTATGGAAACTCAGGGGACTGAGAGTATAGCCTAAAGCCAAGAGCCTACAGCCAAGAGCTGCCCTCCAGTGAAGAGATAGAGGGAGAGAAAGAGAGAGTATACACCAAATTGAGCAGAATAACCTCTCCTTTTGAGGGAGCTTTGTGAAGCGTGGCCGTGTTTGCAGTGAGATGTGCAGCTGTACAGTGGACGGCACTCCTCCGGGACCTCTGGAGCGGCGCTGGTGTGGTGCAGACATTCCTGCGCGTAGTTCACTCGGACCGTGACCGTAATGACAGGGGCTGCGAAGGGCCGCGCCGGTCCGCAGACGAAGCTGTGAGGCCGAGCGGGACAAGGCGGCAAGAAGGGAGAGAGCCAATGCCTCCCGATCCTCTACACTCGTTCTTTTGTTCTCCTTCTCTTTAAGGGTGCGCTAGTTTTTTTTCTGTCTCATGATTTTTTTTCCACTTTGCATAGACTTTTTCCAGTGAGTCAATTTGCGTCTGATTTGTACCACTGCAAATAGATTGTATTTAGAGAAGGGGCTCACAATCAGAAGTCGTTTCACATGGTGTGTCACAGTGTCTGGGGAGAGAATGTTTTTATATTAAGAGATACATTATATTAGCAAGGCCTCATCTTTGTTGTGTATATACATCTAGGACATTAAATTACATGGCATTGCTCTAAAATAACTATATTGCAGGAGAATGGCTCATTGCAAGAGAATGGCTCTCCAGCTGCACATCCAAAGCATATATGCCCACAGTTTTGTCTTGTTACTTGTGCTGAATACGGTCCCTCATCAACAAACTAAGCAAAAACGTATGTTTACAGCCATGATGCCATGCAAATACGGTACATTTATGTGCACACAGACCCCAAGAATTCAGAGATCACTGTCTAAGGGTTCAGAGTTCACATTAGATGACAGCCATATAACTTTTAATCAGATATGATTATCTGTTATAACTGCAGATTGCAGATTGTATTGCAGTTGCTATTGAAAATAAAGCAAAATATCTCCGGTAAATAATAGCTTTGTCTGTCATCTGTACCTGTGGTGAGAGTGGCATAGACTGGAAGATGACTGCCTCCTGTTTGCCATAATGATAGTTAAGTGCAGCAGATGGGTGTCATTACAGAGCCTTGAAATCTCAGACGCAACACACTGATACTTTGAAGAAAATATTTATGCTTATTGATGCAGAAAATTAACACAAATTTGAATCTTTTGTACTAAGTTTAACTACTGAGTATGTTATTTACAAATGCATCTATTTCTAACAGTTTCAAACAGACTGACACATTACTGTAAAACCATGATTAATTGTGCTGGCAATAAGTATTTCTCCAAACCATAAAAGCACAACACCTGCCCTGTAGCTATGCAATGTTGGTTTGCTGCGATACTCTGTGAAGCACAACTGAGCAATGCTGATGGCTTGCTCTATTGTCTGAAAAAGAGACATTCATTCCAGTGGTGAGTGATTCATGTGTGTATCTGTGTGTGTGTGAGCATGTGTATGATTCATGTGTTTGTGTGTGTGTCTGTGCGTGTGTGTGTGTGTGTGTGTGAATATGTGTGTGTGTGTGTGTGTGTGTGTGTGTGTGTGTGTTTGTGTGTGTGTGTGTGTGTGTGTATGTGTGTGCGTGCGTGTGTGTGTGTGTGCATGCATACGTGTGTGTGTGTGTGTGTGTGCGCATGCGTACGTGTGTGTGTGTGTGCATGCGAGTGTGTGTGTGTGCATGCGTATGTGTGTGTGTGTGTGTGTGCGCGTGCGAATGTGTGTGTTTGTGTGTGCGTGCGAGTGTGTGTGTGTGCTTGCGTATGTGCGTATGTGTGTGTGTGTGTGTGTGTGTGTGTGTGTGTGTATTCACTGTTATGCATTTCTATGCTGGTATCCTCAGCTCTGTTACAAATCCCCAAAGGCCAATTTATTTCCTCAGTGCAACATCTGGGAAGTGTGCATGTGAGCCAGTGTGACTACTGATGCCAAACAAGCATAATGATCAGGGGAGATGAATACTGTGAAAGCAATATAATATCATGTTCAAACCAGTCTGCAGCTTCTTCAAAGGCTCCCTGTTGTGTCATACTCCTCTGCTCTGTGTTGTTCTGCTACAGCCAAAAGGTGCCACACTTCCCTTCACTGCCACCAGAGAGCACTGTCTACAAAGGACACAGGCCATTGTAATACAGGCCTCTCAAAGACTGAAGGTTGCACATTTGCATTTAGAAATATAAATTACATCCATGTGACAACTTTGGCAGATCATAGAGGACAGGATGACAGGAACAGATAAATTCCATGACACAAAGCCAGAGTTATGACAAAGTAAAAGAAAGAAGAGGAAGAGGAAGATGCCAAAAGTGGGTGGTTTGTCTTGGACTGTCTAAGGGTGCAGAGTCTATCCAAGGGACACCACACGAGCCAGATTCCTGGATACCCCTGTGATATATGTGCCGTTATGCTTATTACTGGTGGTATTAGTGTACACAAGACCATAACAATGATGAATGAAACTGACTTAAGCCAAGGTGGACCACCAAACAACAACAGTGGGTGGATTAACCCATTACGGCCCAAGGCGCCCTCTAAAAAAGAATTCTAACCTAAAGGCATTGTTTGAAAACAACCTCCTAAAACCTCCTGAGGTGTCTGATAGAACGGTCAATAAAACCTTTATTTCCCAGCCTGTGTAGCTGATAGAAACATGAAATAAAAAACATTTGAGAGCTTAAACATTTAAAAAATGATTGCCTTTGACCTAATGTTCATTCATATTTTATGAAAAATCAGTGGCAATGTAAAAAAAAAAACACAGTGGCACTGTAATAAAAAGTCATTAAATAATCATCCACTATTAAGTGAAGATGTTGACGGATGTGCTTGCCAAAGCACTTGATGTGTACGGCCTCGTTGCCATGTTTGCAACCACAGATGGTGGCAGTGACACAGGCATCAGAGCCCCTCCCTGCATCTCCTTCTCTTCTGGGAGAGTCTTTCTCAGGAGCACTCCTCGCTGTCACTGGGGTAACAAGTTCCTATTCCAGGACCTCCTGCCGCCGTCTCTAGCCACTCTTGTACTTGGCTGTGAATGTTGTTCTTCCAGCACACTGTAAAAAACGAAACGTACACACTCCCTGTCTCAACCTCAAGACTTTGACAGAATAGCGTTCGCTTATGTAGCATCTGACAGCCAGTAAAAAGAAACAAGAGCCTCCTCCACAGTTTCTTTGAGTGATACTTTAACTGATAACATCCAACCATCTGATCCATCCAACCATCTGATCCAGCAAATCTACACCTTTCATGTGCTTTTGGTCATGAAAAAGGCATGCTGGCACTGCAGCTTCGGTTTTGTTTGCTCTTGCTTCCCCTGTTCACTGACCCTTTGTCAGTGGGATTGTGCAGTATGGAAGGCAAGTCTTCTCTTGAATTCCCCCATCTGTTGTCACAAAACCATTAACCTCAAAGATTAAATTGACTGGTTAAGAAGTTTCCACAGCTTCTCAGAGCAGTCCACGTCATGTGCTTTGCTTTCTTGTAGGTGGAGATACCTGAAATTGCAGATAGGTATATTCACACAGGTAAGTACGCAAGTTGTTTTGGATGAAAGCATATATGACACATTTTTACATACAGATCATTGCAAATCTGTCCCTTGACATGGCTTTAAGGAAAGCTCTCTGACAAAGCCACTTCTTTAGTCATTATACTGGCATGTCCATGATGTCACACAGCCCAATGAACTTTTTCTTCAGAACCATACTGGTTAAAAAAAACATCCCTCTGATTCCATAGAAGCTCCCCAATCGAATTCACCCATTTCCCGCAAATTTCCGCCTGCCCTTTTTTCGAAATTTGGTATACAGACAATGCTGACAATAGGTTGTCAAAAGAATCTCAGCAACTGCATGGGGTCTGAACAAAACTTTTTATTTCCTCTGATTCCTTACAATTTTCCAAATCAAATGGGCCTATAACTAACAACTTTCACCTCCAAACCCGGCTTTTCAATTTCAAAGTCTGAGGCACTTCATCTGATTGTGACCAAATTTGCTGTGCCTCATCTCCAGGCCATGGTGATGAACAGTCTGTTGTTGAGATACTTTTTTTCATCAATCTGTTTAATCAAAGTTATGGACAAATGTCTTTTTAAAGTAGGGTCTCGGATAGATTCTATGGCCAATATCTTGTGATGTTATAGTTCAAATTTCATTACACTTAATACAGTCACTGCATCTCACTACAACATTGGATGCATGTGTGTTATAACTGAAACATTGCAATATCTCAAGAACCACTTTAACTACAAATTATACATTTAGTCAGGCTGTACTTCTGTAATGTTGTGTAGATTGTCAATAAGATTGCACTAAAACAAATCACCAGGCATTTTCCTTTATTGTTCTCCATGATCACGATGATCCTGTAAAACTTGTTCTGACTCTAAAGCATGCAAATCGCACCTGTCCTTAATGTGCTCAACCGTCAGTGTCAGACTGGCAAAACCCTGGGTAAACAGACAAATATGAGTGTGATAAACAAAGGCACAATAACCAAACAAAGGCACCATCATGGTAAATCAGTCCAATTGTGTTGTGGTAGTTCAGAACTGTTCCAAAACTAGTCCTAACATTGATTGGTTCCATTCAGTTGGCGATTACATTTTTGTTTGTATAGTGGTGGTCTATATAAACAAACGACTGCAGAGATAATGGTAATCAACAAGTATAACTCAAATGATCAGAAATGGGCAAAACTATTTGGAGTGTCAGAAGTGTGAGCTCCACAGCATGGTACACTCTTCATTTGGCTCAGGGGAACAGTGTCATCTGTGCTCCACTCGGGAGTCAGTATTCAGGCCAAGAGACAGACACTTGAGTCTGGAGAGATAAAAACAGAAACATGATAGTGGCTTATGCCTTTCTACCATATCATGGCACACAGACAGAGAACCGTTTGGCGGTTAAATATCACTGTTACTTATAGATAGGTGAGGTTTTTTGATGAATGGTTGGTTAGATGAAAAGAGGGAGGTTTGAATGTTTCTGAAATGTTTATTCTGGTCAACATAATAATGAAAAAGTGGATAAATGGTAGTTCCCAAAAACATTGTTTCTCCAGAGGCACAAAACAAGAATGTTTACTATTGTGATTTCTGGAAAAGAGGATATATGTCTTTCAGTGTTGGTCTCGTTCACCAACCTTGTTCTTATTGTATTCCTCCCTTGCACATGGTATCCACACTAGCCTATATAAACATTCTACGTACACTGTAGCTTTATTCAGAAAATGAAATTCATGTGTATCTCTAAGAATAGAGATGTTATAGCCTAGTTATGCTAATAAATACACTTGAAGCTTTTCCTTTTTATAATTAAACTATAATTACAACTAATGCTGGATGTGTTTTTGATGTGTTTAAGCCACTATTTGGATGCATTCCTTGCATTTTTTTAATCGTATGGGTTAAACCAACTGTGTTTAGGTTGAACTGTGTAATTTCCTAAATATGATATGATAGATCTATTTCATAGCAGCAGAAATAGGCTACACAAAACATGAGCGTATACATAAAAGAGCTGGAAAATACAAGATGTAAAATGAATTTTATAAGCAGTGATATCATTATTATCTTTTCAGTTTTTTTTTCAGTTTAGGCCTATTCTTAAAAATAAATACAGTTAGAGATCTAATTTGTATGTTTAGTTCATACAGAACCACCTCTTGGTGGATACTGGCAGATTTTCTTGTGCAAAGTAACATGGCAAAACGGGTTTGACTGAAAGCCTCAATGTATTGCCACTGAAAGCAGCCAATGCATTTCCGTATTTGTGCACTTTGATTACATGTAAATTTGACTCAAAGGTATTTACATAATTTCTAGCTCAGGTTTTAAAGCATATCTGGTTTTAGCTGGGTTTACAGTATTTGATTTGCAAATCATATTGCCTTTCTTCTCTGAATGAACTGAAAATAAACAGGAGTTTAACCTCACCACCAATATATTACATTTTTATATATACACTATATTACACTTTCCTATTATTCCTTTATTAATAAGGAGGATATAAGTTGGATATATGTAATAGTTTTTAACCAGTGGATGCTTTTTTGAAAATTTCGGAGGGGCTGTATCTGACACAAATCCCTATGGAAAAATAAAAAAACCCAAACCCCCGAATGACATGAAATGTTATAAAAGAGGTCTACTTAGGAGTCTGCAAACTTAAAAAGATACCAGATCCAAGTTGCTATCATGCAGAAAAATACTCCTGAGATATCCTTCATAGCTTCAGAAAAATATAGTGAGCATTCGCCCCTCCAAGTGGTAGTGATGACTTCTGGCTCATGCACTGTCTTATAACTGGTGAAGGGATGTGTCGCTGAATTCCTCGTCTGTCATCCGTGTTTCAACCAGATTCGCTCTCGTGGCGGGCCAAACGTTTTCCCTGACCGAAATTCATTTATTTCATTGGCCCTCCATTTTACGACGCTATGGCTCTGGGAAGTATGATTGGTTTCAACACAAACCTGTTATTGCAAAAATAAAATACGATTGGCTACTTCGTTAACAATCATCCTTCTGTCATTGTTTGTCAATCGCCCAGACTTTGAGTCATTCTATTGGTGAAAGACGCTGCCTGTGATGAGTAGACCTTGCTTGGATTGGTTTGAACATCGTTACATTCATCCCGCCCACTCATACCTGTCTTGCTGTAAGAGGCTGAATGCTCTTCCTACAGTTCTAGTTGTCCCGCCCTATCCCCCCAAGGAACTAGTCAGTCTCGTGTGCTGAGTGTTACAAGCCGGCTAGCATGGCGCTCTGCTGCAAAAATTGTTCATAATAATTTAGCAACGACAGAAATAAGGCAGCGTTATTGGACAGACAGGGACTTGGTTGCTAACAACCACAGGCGTCAAAGTGGGAAAACGGCGGTGGGGTTGGTGCTGAGGGGAAGTTCTCTCCTGAGCAGATCCAGCGCCGCTCACACAGAACATGGCGGAGCACCATTCCATCTCAGAGTGCAAGCACAAAGCGTCTTCGAATGCCGGGGGCTCGCACTCTGGCAATGGCCGACCTAATTCCGTGGCTGGAGGTGGCAGCGGAGGCCTCTCTGGTGGCCTGACGCAGCCGGCAGGATGGCAGTCCTTGCTGTCGTTTACCATACTCTTTCTGGCCTGGTTGGCAGGGTTCAGTTCAAGGCTCTTTGCTGTAATACGCTTCGAGAGCATCATCCACGAGTTTGACCCTTGGTGAGTAACGTTAGCTGACGTTAGCTAGCTAGCTTGCTGCGCACTCATAGCGCCAGTTTCTAGTTAGCCGACGTAGCTACCTAGGTAGTTTCATCATTGTGAATATATGAGTTGGTTTTCAGATGTTTTTTTCTACAAACAGTAAAGCGATGTTCGATATCCTTACCCCAGCTGTCCAGTTTTTGCAAATGACGTTACGTTAGCCCTGTACAACTAGCTTGTCTGCTAACGAGGGCAGGGCGCCTCGTAAGCAAAGGGGCACTGAAAGTTATTGCTAATGTAATGGTAGCACAAGACCATGTAGCTAGAAAGTAGTCATGTTTGTAAATTGAAACGTTATAATAATGAGCCATGGGCTCCATTGGAACAGTGCCATTTGTCAGGCATATTAGTAAGGACAGTTTTCACAACTGACATCAATGGAGCCAACGGCTAACTTGCCTCAAGGCATACATCAAAGTGGCAGCAACCCGGAAATTGGCTGAAATAAATCACAGTTGGCATTATGGAATACGAAATATTGTGAAATGTTTATAAACGTGACAAACAGTTAAGGATAACAGGACTGCAATGTAGACTTTCCGTGAGGAAAAAAAACCCCATTAAGACTGGTGCTACAACACTACCCCAGCTGTGTGGTTGCATGAAGCAAGCGCATGAGATGTGCATGGTTCCTTGCTGGTTTTATGACACAAGGCTGCTTAGCGAGCCCTTCCTACAGCTGGTGTCAGTAAGAAAGTGAGATTTCCGATGTTTACAAATGAACCCAACACCTCAACATTTCAAGCATTTTTTAACCCAAAGGGTAGGGGTTTATATCAGGAGCTATCTTAATTAGATAGTGGCGGCCTACTGATGTCAAATGCCCGCCTTGCTGCCAATATAGAATAAAGAGTATTACAATATCGGTGTGCGTGGGCATGATGATTATGGATGTGCGATTTGCGCCCAGGAGCAGAGCTTGAAGATTTCCATCGCTAATCCTACATTTCATCATTTTTCACTGTGCCTGGAAGCTATTATTATTTCATGAACATCGGATACAGCATTTACAGTTTATTTATCATGCTCAGTAGGTTTCACAAGTGCACATGCCCAACATGGACATTAGCCTTGCCCCCTGGCCTAGTTGCTTTATGAACATTATGCCTGAAAACATAAACATCACGCTGCATAGCCCTGTTAATTCTGTCCTTATGATTTCCCATTAACATGCTGGTTTATGTTTGAGTGTTTGCACTGTCCATCCCACCACCACTTCCTCACACTCATGCGGTTTCCTGGTAGTGAGAGGTGGCAGTCGACCCTGAGAAAGCTTTTTTTTCCTGCTTCTTCTTAAGTTGAAGAACACTTTCCAATGCTGCTCCTGCTTGTTGCTGTGCTTCCCTAGTCTTCCGCTTCCCATCACACACGCACACACATTAGCATTAAAAAGTCATGCCTAATGTGGAAAAGCCTTTTGCAGTTTGGAGGCACAGCTAAAATGTCTGATGCATAAATCTATACAACCTGGAAATCACTTCAGATCTGGCCTAGGCCAAAAGAAGCAGTCTGGTCACTTTCAACGTGCTTCACGGAGTGCTACATGACATGCTTTCATGCATGCGACTTTGAAAGGAAGTAGGAGTCTTCCTCCTTTCTAACTGTCATGAGCGTAAATCTAACTGTAGGTTGATGTGACCCTACTCTATTGTTTGAATGGACAGTGGATGACACAAGGTTGCTAATTCCAGGGCTAAGCTAAACACCCCTGCTGTCATGCTATTGTTCCAGAAGGTGCACTCTCTGGTTTTGCCTGTCAGTGGCCAGTAAGCCCCTCTATGTGGATTGTCAAGATGGAAATATGCTTTTACATAACCAACTATTTACATTGCAAAGACCTGTGTAAATATCACAAGAGCATAAGTGATGCACACAAACAGTGAAGAATATGGGTCTGTGTGCTTCAACTCAATGGTTTCATGTAATTTATATCTAATCATGCTTTTGCCTTCAGTCCAGCTTGAGAATGATGGTAAACCTCACTCCACTCCACTCAGCACTTGCTGTAGTACTTAGGAGGACCTGGGATCTTGTTGATGCATGTTTATCACGAAGCTCAATTGATAGAGGTGAGACGGTTCTATAGCATAGCTCTGGAAATGGTAATAGAAAATAGTTGTGTATTTGTGAGGTAGATCCATTGACACACTTTTATGTTTTAAGGTGGGGCTGCAGCACTATAGACATTTCCTTCCTGGTTTGGAAAATGTCACTTCGCGGTTTGCAGTAATTTCACAACCATACCCCCTGTGTTTAATAATTCATTCGACGTTACTTGTTCTTTAATATGTTGAAATTGTTGAGCTGAAAGAGTTTAAGGAGAAAACATAATTAAGACTACTTCTTCATGGCATGTCTAGCAGGTCATGATGTGCAGGAATGAGGATTCATTGCAAGCACTAGCGAAATGGTCACCTAAAATTATATAATTGGTTTTCCAAGCGATTAATGACATTCTGAACAGTGTTGAGGATGGCTCTTAAAAAAGTGTCCTGTTGATTGATTTGATTGGTCAGTAGACCAGAAAAGTTGCCATGCCGTTATTTGCGTGCTAAATGTTATGTGTGTATACTCGGTGCAGAGGTCTTTGCATGTTAGAATTTTTTTCTTGTTGTTGTGTAGTGAGATTACAAACAAGCACGTGCAGTGTGGACATGATCCTTTTCAAAACTGATTGAGAAAAGTTAGCTTTCGAAAATATCCAGATACGTGTAGACAAGGCCACAGACCAAGCAAAAGGCTACACGAGGATGGCAGCACACTCTGATAAGGAAAAAAGCTGTTATGATGGTTATAGCAGTGAATGGCTCATCACTGTGGTACACCTGCTAATACCGCAGTATGTCAGTGATGTGGCTATCGTTGCAGCTCTTAGATTGCCTCAGAAAATGTTTTGTGGTACAGGGAGAAAGAGCTAGGCATTTCACAACTAAGCCATTTGTAGTGTTGTGTCGGTGGATTCCTACATCGAGTGCCTGAACTCCTCTTGTTCGTGTCCAGTATCTTAATATACACGATCCAACGTGAAATTGCCTCACCAGTGTTCCAAAGGTCTGCGATTGAAGTGATCCAGAAGCTTGGGTTGAAGGACTTCAGACGTTTCAAAATGATTCTTATTGAAGGTGTAAAGTTATTCTCTCAGCCTCTTTGGTACAACTACCTGCTGATGCTTGCAGGATGTTAACTGGTGTATGAGGTCCCCTCCCAATGTGGATCGCATTGTGGGATACCTTTGAGTAGAATTAGGCCGTCAAAACATTGTTCAGTGCTTTCACTTTGTGTTGGTGAACGTCTACCACAAAGATCAATCATTTATCTGAACAACTTGGCAGCAAAAGTGTTTAAAAAATAAATAAATGTGAATCCCAACTTGTGACTCAGATCTGTGTGTGTTTGTGGATACACTTCCCCCCAAGAGATTGCCTAGCTTTTTACTGTTTTGTTGGAACAGAAGTGCAGGAGGTCTGTGTGTGTATGTGTGTGTGTGTGTGTGTGTGTGTGTGTGTGTGTGTGTGTGTGTGTGGGGGGGGGGGGGTACGCTTACTAGTGTGCCATAGTGTCAACTGTACGTTTTCAAAGGTTGTCGGAGGGAGAAACACTTCTGACCATCACTTTATCTCTTTGAACTCTCTTTTATATTACTGAAGAGATTGCACATAGGTCTCTATCATGCGGATGGCAGGTCAGAGGATCTTTGTCTGTGAGAGAGCAATTTTGTTTCACTTTAATCATGCTTCAAGCTCTAGCTGATTGCACCCACCCCCTTTTCTTCTATTTTCTGTGAACTAAAATGTGGAAAATTTGAATCTGATTAAGTGAGTCAGATTTGAAAACTCCACATTGTGGCTCTGAGCCTTTGATCTCTTGTGTTTAAGTTTTAGTAGGTGAGATTGAGCAAGTGTGTGTGTGTTTGTGTTTGTGTTTGCGTGTGTGTGGTTTTTAAAAGTTCTCAATGTCAGCTAAATGGTTTAGTCGTGATGGTGTGGGTGTTAAGGTATTGAGTCAAGCAGTAGCTCAGGCTTAAGGGTCGGGACGAGAGGAGGGCCTGATGCTCGTTCTTCCCTGGCTCATCTTGAGCACCAGAGTGCCACTGTTTTATAAGAGAGGAATGGTAGGTGGCAGCAAGGCTGGCAGTCTCTCTTGTTGCTTTACAGGAAAGAGTGATTCATGTGGACACTGAAGAAGACCCTAGTGAATAAGGGGGCGGGGGGGGGTGTTAGTCATGCAGAGTGAGTCATCGTCATGATTATCATTATTGTTGTTATGGTTATTATCTGATCCAACAATATGGACCACCCACTCATGAGTGTTGATCCATCCATGTTTCGACTCCGAGATGAATTCAAGTGGTTCTTTAAACTCGTCTTTTGAAAAATGTTAACAAATGTGAGTGGGGGTGTTGAGACGATGACATGGCAACAATCAGTTGTCAGTGTCATTAATATTATAATTTGTCAAAATCATACAGATAGCCTTTCACCTCTTTATTCAGTGGTTTAGTATTTCTTCGGACTGCCTAGGAGCGTTTACAAACACATTGTAAAGTGATTGTAAACGGTCAGATCATCTACACGGAAGATAACTAAATCGGGACATAAGTAAGAGAACAGAAAGACTGAGGGAGAAAAGGGGCCTTTAGCTAGCCACCCAGTTTTTCCAGAAGAAAATCGTCCGACTGTCATTTGGTGCCCATGAACATGTACATACCTCGCCAACATTACTAATATGACTTTACCACACCCAAGATGATTTAGCTTACTAGCTAGCTAAGTTAAAAGTGTCAGTGTGCAGTGGTTGCGATTTCATGTTCGCCAGGTTTTTCCCCGAAAATTTGTATAATTGATATAGCTCAATGAATATTAAGCTTGAATGCAGCCCTTGTCTCATTACAAAACAGCCATAGAATAATTTTCATTACTAGCTACAGCTGAAATAGCTGTTCTTTACATGAAAACCTATGGGAAGTGGCCACACAGTGGAAAACAGTCTACATGTCATAATTTGGGGGGCCCCCGGGGGCATAGTTTGAATATGACCCCCTTACCTCTTCTCTTGAGATTTATGGCATCACCACTGAACTGTCTGTCTGACTCACACACACACACACACAAGCAAGCATGAAATCCCTGTGTGACTGGTGTCCAATTATGTTGGACTTTGTCTGAAAGTGTGTATTTCCCCCTTCTCCCTCCAAATGAGGAAAGTTGGCATGGACTGGCATTCCAAGGCAGTTGGCTGGCATAGGGTTGCTTCTCCCAAAGTGGCCCATAGTTCTGAAGAGGAGCCGAGTTTTCCGACAGAGTGGAGCCTAGCTAACAGCCCATGATGTGCACTTTTGGGAGTTTTAGTGAGCAAGACTCTTTTCTCAGCACTCAGAGCCTCAGCTCGAGCGTGATGCGATGGTGGGCTGTGTGCGGCGGACGTCTGTTCTTCAAATGGTTCACCATCGCGTCCCTAGTCCGCCCCTCCCATTAAGGCATCTGCTCAAGCGTGGTGCAGAACTGTCCGAATCATGTCAAACAAATGGAGTGTGCGCCTCTCACTGGTTTCCCCCGACCACAGAGCCCCTTCTGACTTTACATTGGGTTTTGTCCTATTTTTATTTTATTTTTTTTCCATTTTCTCAGAGGCGGTCTCCATCCTCATTCATTCAAGTAGAGCTCATTTGTGGGCTTACTGACTCTACCTGCTACGTTGGTGTGTTTTAAGAGGGTGATTGTTGCATGGGTGTCAGGCCAGCCTAGCTTAGCGGCAGCTCAGCCCCTGAGAGTGTGTGGAATGCTGGCTAATTATTAGCGGCTTGCCAGGCTGACTTGGCAAGGCTGTGTCGTGAGGAGGGCAGGGTCGTGACGGGATGATGGGAAACAGGGTGGCTGAAGGATTTTCCCTTTTCTATTTTTTTCCCTTTCTGGTGGATTGGGATTGTTCGCAGCCATCAACCTTGACCATTGATTTCCCTCTCCATACAGAAACAAACCCAGGTGTAGAAATGCACTTAATGCAGCCCTTCAGTCCATTTCAGTTTGTCCTCTGAGGGAGAGAGCTAGAGAGAGAGTAGGCTGTTGCAGTTAATGAAGTGATATCCTTTTTGCTTTGTATGAGGTGTGGGTCTAGCTCACCTTAACCCTTGTGTGCTTAAGGGGAAGAATACTACAAGTAGTCGTGTGTGTGTGTGTGTGTGTGTGTGAGCACTGCGTTAAAGCTTTTTTAGCAGGCAGCCTCATTGCTTTGAGAACACATGAGCGTGATGCCTTTGGAGGGCCTTCAGAGAACACACACACACATACACTCTGGATGCAGCAGCGATTTCACTTATCTGCCTCTCCCATCTCCCCTTTTCGCTTGCTCTGTTGCTTGCCTTGCTTGTTCTCCTCCTCCTCACTCAAATGCCCCCCATTCACACACCCCCCTCCACCCAGTCACCCCCGGGTGCCTCTTCATCGCTTGAGCGAGGGATTAACCTGTCACTGAGCCCACACCAACGAGTGTTGTGACATCACGTCACAAATCATGCCCACACCACACACTCAAACAGACGGAAGCAGTAGCCTCAGCGAGTCTTGAGCTCTATTGAGCTTGTGCATTGCAGTGTGTGGAGGCAAAAAAGAAGCTTCTGTATGCATCAAGCCTGAAACATATCTGCCATTGAATCTGTTTTTTTCTCTCATGGGTTTTTTTTTGACACCGGGACTTGTGATGTGCAAGGTTTTTCCATGCAAAGTGCACTTGGTGTGTTGTCCACGCTGGCTTTGCTGTCACCCAGCATTGCTTATCTGATTTTGGCCAGAGCTCTCAGGGCTTGCTGTTACTTCCATTAGCATACCAGCTTCGGTCCCAGCGCGCTCCCTCACAAAAGGGCCTCACAGTGGGGCCACGTGCTGACTCTGAGGCTTGGATTTCCTGTTCTTTGGCTCCTTGTTCCAGCATGTTCAGCCTGAAGTCCCACGGAGACCCCCTTTCTGTGAGAGTTTGCTTGTTCCCTCGCTCGCTCACTGCAGCCACAGATTGTGTTTTCCATTCGCCGCCCAACATAAAGATATCACGGAGCAAATATGGCAGGATAAAATGCACGCCCACACAATAACCTCAAAGAGCTTCATGCTCTTGTTCTGTTTGTGTGTGTGTGTGTGTGTCTGTGTTCGTGCACATTTAGTTTTTTCTATGTGTGTGTCAGCAGCTTTGCATGGATTTGCTTGTTGAGGGAGGGTGCAATAATTTGACCTCCACCCGATTGGACTGTCTGGCATGTGTGTGTGCTACGCAAGCCAAATTCGGGGGATGCAAATGCTGTAATCCTAAACCTCTAAAAAGGTCCTCTGCTCGAATACCATTTGGTGCTGCTTGTGGGGATTTTCAAATCCTCTAAAGCATTCCATGGTTGACCTCCACATATACAACCATAAAAAGCATAATATTAGCCAAGCCTCAGTTGAGCGGTACTCAAAACACAACAACACAAATACTGCTGCTCGGGTGACGTGCACCAGTGGGCTTCAGAAGTAATTTCACCAGCCTCTGAGCACCCAGTCATCTCGCTGGAGTCGATTCCCTCCGCATCAATCATAAGCAGTAATTGGATTAGTCGTCTGAGCTGTGCGGAGGCAGATGCTCCGGAGAAGGAAAGAACGGCACAGGCTCAGAAACATGCTCTCTAGCCTGCCTTTGATGCATCGGCAGTAAGCTTCCAGAGGGGGGCGCCTTGCTCACCACGGCACGAGTGGATTGGCTGACCAGGCACGCCCGATTATGTCCTTGGCTGCAGGGTCGCGAGGAGGATTTGTCGAGGCTCATTTGAGGAGTGGAGAGGAGGCATGGTAGCTCATGTTGTGGGGCCTCCAGTTATGTAAGCCTGAATGTAATCTGTCTGATCTCCTTTTTCTCATCATAAGTGCCTCTCCTTCTCTCTCCATTCCCATTTTTGACAATCTTGCAGTTTCTTCCCCAGTTGTTATGAATAATTCCTTTGATGTCATTGCTGATTTAGTAAGGTTATTGCAGTACTAGCACTGTGTGTTTAGTACTCTAGAGCTCTCAATGTTCACCAGTCACCATGTCTCACATGTACTGTGTGTGTTTAATGGCCTGATCTGGTCTGCTTTTATTGTCTAATATCAGATACAATGGAGTGTACCAAGCTGACTAACACCAAATCAATTGGATCGACTGCGCAAACATCATTTTCTGAGTCTCCGATGGTTGGTCAAGCCCAGCATTCCTCTCATGCTTGTGGGAAAGTCTTACATGATTGTTCCCTTTGGTACTAACTCATCTCTGAAAGGAAGAGCAATGGGTGTGTGTGTGTGTGTGTGAGAGAGAGAGCTAGCCACACTAGTCTTCAGCTGCACAGTGCCAATGTTCTGGTCTGCAAATATTTGCTGTGAAACGGAATTGAATGCCTAATAAGATTCCATTAACACTAGGTTTAATTTACACTGTTGACTTAAGTATTAACATTCATAGTCCCCAGTCAAATTCGGCATCCTGAGGATGTGGCTCACCTATATGTGAGTAATACGTGGTCAGGCTAGTGGTTTGCAACTACTGCAGCACCTTCCCAACCGTCACAAGTAGTGGTTGACTGGTGAAACGTGCTAGATAAAAATATCCAAAGGGGGCACAAGGCTTATAGCAGGCGGCCATCAAATTATTGGCAACATAGTGGTGCTTAGTGAAAGTAATCATCCAGTGGTTTGTTTCCCGGGAGTACATTTTAAAAAGGAAGGATTTACAGGGACTGTGTGTAGTATTTAGTGGCATCTAATGATGAGGTTGCTGCCTTGCAACCAGCTGAATACCCTTCCCTCAACAAGCCTATATTACCTACTCCCTATGTTGATACGAAGGGCTCATTCTAAGCTGAAGAAAACAAAACAATTCATTACAGCAATTATACACTAGTGAAAACATTTATGAATACTATATTCCATATTTACTGATAGAGGCCAACAAAATCTACACCTTTTAAAAATCTGAAAGAGTAGGTGAGGCTCACAATGCTGCTATTGAGCTCAAAGTTCATTTTATTACAGAATGGTGAAATCCAAGGCTAATGGGCAGCCCTGCTAAAGCCTGCTGCCAAACACAACTGCAAATGGATACACTTCATTAGCAAGTGTAACATCTGGATAAAAGTTGATTTCAATAACCACTAAAGCACCAAGTAGTATCAGAGCGTCCAAGCGAACTCTACTCACCCCCCCTTCCCCCCTTCCTTCCCTCTAGCAAGCTGGTCTTTCTTCTAGCAAACATAAAAATGTTCTAGGGCCATATTAATACTAGGACAAATAATGAGCATCTCCCCAAACACTTTACAGAAGAGAGCCTGTTTACGATTCTTATACCTTGCTAGCTGATGCTAGCTAGTTAGGTAAGTCGTTGACAATCCAGTGCTTGAGCAGGTGCTGCTGCTGATCTCTCCTGTGCTTTCTAGTTGCCTACAGGGAAAAAACACACAGAAATCCAGTAGACTCAAAACGCTGCCTCCTGTGTTTAATCCAAGATCAGATCGAAAATGAGAGGTTTTTTTTTAATGTTTGCTAAACTGAGGCGCAGGTGTGCCTATACAAAGAATAGTGCTGTGCAGAGATAAAATAACTAAATGAGATGACTGAACTGTTTTCAAAAACATCTGCATTTTATGGGTTGGAAATGGCTCAACACACCATCTAATGATGGTGAACCTTGCAAGGCCGACGCTGCCAGTCAAGCGTTTGGTAGATCTCTCCATCATGAAATGGGAATCCCACCTTCCCCAGCCTCCACCCGTAAGTGTGAGTCTCATTTTCATTTGCTGATCGAGACTCATCACCTGCCCACTTTTTAGACAATTTTAGACTTTAAAATTTGCCTCAGAGCTGAGGGTAACGTTATACCTTAACTGGGAGATGTTAATGTTCAGTCTAAATGGTTCTCTTGCCCCATAGGATAGCATTGTGTAGCCATTTTGTGGTTGCCGGCCATAGCGTTCTAACAAAAAGATGGGACAATAGGGCCAACGTTAGACAATACCGGTGTGCTCCTCTGAGTTAATTTGTTATTATTACATTGGTGTATTTTATTAGATGCAAGAAAACAACAACAAGTCATCAGCATTATATATTGGCCATTGGCCGCCCTGCTCTCTTAATATTGGCATTGGCCATTGAAAAACCCATATGGGTCATCCAGGAGTCATAAATATATATGCTAATGAGATGTGCTACAGAAGAAGCATCGTGTTTCATGCCAGATACTGTATGTTAACTGTTACTTTACGTTGTCCTATCGACAGTGTCTGGCTCCGAAATGAAAAATAAAGATTAAATGTCAGAAATGTGTAATTTAAATGCAATACCCGAGCTTTGTTTTATTGTCTTGATTTTCGCTCCTTTCGCCCACGACCTCCTGGTGTGGGTAATACGTTGTGTTGACAGTGATCTATTTACACAGTCGTTACATCACAGGAGCTCATTTGTACTGCGTAGCCACTTCTATTCCACCAAAGCGTTTGCCCTGGAGACAGGCATTTTGTGCCGATGCTTGCACATGCTCTGAAAAAAACCTGTGTTGTGTTCATAATTAGGATTACGTTTTAAGAAGATTAAGATAACCCCCATCCCACCTCTTAATTTCTTATGATGCTGCTGGATTTATCTTTTTATGTGTGAACAAGTGTGCCATCCAGAGAAAGCCATAAATATTTATCAGCGGCGTTGTCTTTGTTCTCCTTTTCTTGGAACCAAACCCACACGTGTTTACCCTTGGACTATTAAAAGGTGAGATCAGTCCAGGATGTTCTTTGCTGGTTTACTCTTGCTTTCTTCTTTACCTGTTGTTCTTGGCTCTGGCTGACTAGATGACCCGCAAAGATGGTGGGATTGATGCCTTGTTTGGCGAGTTCATGACCCCTCGTCAGGGTAGATGAGATGAGGTCTTGCGTCTTCGAACGTGTATGCACACACACAGACAGATACAAACACACACAAACATTTTCTGTCTTTAATCAGTGAAGAAAGAAAAGCCTCTGGAGTCTCTTTTCAAGGTTAAACTACTCTTTTGCGACATATTTGTATCTTCAGGAGATGAAAACAGAGGAAGATGTCTTTACAGCAACCCCACCCCACATCTGTGCACAAACACACTCACGCATGCATGCACACTAATATACATTAGAGAGGCACTTAGACACACACACACACACCCTCACATCCTGTGGTGCTGATGAGATTAAAGGTGTTTTAATGAGGTTCTTGATCAGGGCTGAAAAGATATGAGTCCTGCTGCATTTCAAGTGGAGTAAATGTGAAAAAAGAGGGTCTCCTCCTCTTCCTCTCGCCACTCTGGCTTGTTCAAAGTGTCAGTCTTAATTAGCCAGCAGCACACTCAAAACAGCACCCCACCCTGCCAGTCTGGGTCAGAACCGTTTCCACAGAAGGTGTTATCATCCTCCCTCTGACCTTCTCTGTGGTGGAGGACTGATCACGGCCTCTCAGCACCCCAGGGCTCTCTTCACACAAGGGATTTGGTCACCTTCCATTTTTCCCCTGTTGTGTCTATGTATGTTCCCCTGGCGTCCATCTCTCTCTCGGATGCCCACCCGTTGCACTGTCCTTTTAAGTTTATGAGCACAGTTAACCTTTAGTGGACACTTTTTTTTATAGGCCATATCGGAGCCATATATTATTATTAAGACCTTTTGTGCTCACCTTACTCAGCCTCTGTTTTTTAGCTGAGTCACCACTGCTTCAGCCTTTCCTGCTCACGCTGACTCAAGGTTATTAAATGAGTCCGGTAAGAGGGAAAGACACTTAAGCTCAGGGGCGACCCTGTACTGGAGCACGGTTAACAACCTTGCCGAGCTCACTAGCCTCCTCCCCCTCTCCTCTGCTGCAGACTCATAACCAATACACCTACTACAAACAAGTGAAGAGTTCACCTAACACGATTTCTATAGGACCCTATCCTATGTTTAGTTTTCTTTCCTTGACTTGTCCGTTACAAAGCATATCTACCTGGCCAGGAATAGTTTTTTTTTTTTTTTTTTTAAGATATACTTTCATTTCCATTCAATTTCATTGATTCTTTATTTCGATGTGTATTATTCTGCATGTGGCACAGGCTACACACAGTTGGAGGTATTCATCACTCATCTTTTACCATTCATCTCTCACTCTTCACTATGTGTGCCTTTTCTCTGTTTCTTTCTCTCTCTGGTCCTCTTTCTTTGAGGCTGCCTGCTCTTCTCGCTTTCCCTCTGTGACCTATCAATTTTGTCATTGACATTCTCTTTGTCAAAATATAATGACAAATGGATACAATATGACACAGCTTTCAGGCAGTCTCATCATTTCTGTACAAATGATGAGCAGGTGTGTGTGTGTGTGTGTGCGTGCGTGCCTATCTGCCTGCTGCTGTCTCTTGTCAAGCTCTGTGGGTAGGCTGCCTTTCTTTCAGTGTCCCACTCTCTGTCTTGGACAGGGCACAGAATATTAAATATGATGTGCCAATACTGTGCCCAGGTCGTGAAACGGAAATGATTATGCTAATGTGGCATTGCAAGATGCATGTGTCAGCCTGTGTGTGATTGACCTTAACAGCCATAGGGCAGAGAATTGTGTTGTCATGCTTGGCTCAGTCCTTTGGCTCCACTGACCTGGAGAGAGACTAGGTACTCCTGACGGTGCTGGGGACTGGGTTGAGAAGAAATGGGCTCTCTTAGAATAGAATAATTGCCTTTTGTTTCCTTGACAAGGTGACGATAAGGATTCATTTGGCTGAGAAAATTCACAAGTTGCTCCTGTTGCTAGGCTGCTGGCAGCCTTTATTCATGCCATGCCATTCGTGTCTATTAACCATGAGCACTAGCCTACTTTTTGATCCCTAACTTTGGCACGTGGGCATGTGCAGCCCTCTGACCCTCTGGTGGCACCTCCTGTCAACACAGGCGTTAGGTTTCCGTCGTAGACGCCTGCCCTGAGCCCCTTTGGCCTGCTGGGTTTCATTGGATGTAGTTCAGTTGAGGGCATGGGTGCCAGGCCCAGCTCTGTTCGCCCTCTGCCTGTGCTGAAGGTAGTTGATCTACGGTGGAGCACGTTTGCAGAGCTCCTGCTCGACCTGGCTCTTAGGTGTGGAGAGAGGCTAATGGAGGATCATCATCATCTTCCTTTGAGGTTCCAACACTTTTTTTTCACAGGACCGGGGCCAGAAGCTGTTCTTTTGGATCATGTCTACAAAACGTCAGCCAGGAATCTGTTGGGTGTGTTGACTTAGGCCTATGTTTTAGTTTTCTAGAGTTCCAGGAGACTCATCCACACAGTATGTTGGGTATGCGGGCTGGTCCTGCCAGGAGCATTACTCACCACACTGCCCCTCTTGATAGACTCCAACCAAACCAAGGATCTGCCTGTCCCGCTAGCGTGTCTGCCTCTACCGATTGATTATGTTCTTCCACTGTCTGTGAGTTATGGTGGCTCAGTTGGAGGGTTCTTGTGCCTTAACTCCAGGATTTTTGTTTCTCATCTACTGTGAGACAGTGAGTGTAGTGCATTGAGACACTCAGCGGTTAATACGCTGGTTCCAGGCTTGTTAACTGAAATCCCACTGCTGTGAATTTCCCCTCTCATGTGTGGCCTGTCGCTTCACAGATGTTGGTAGCAGCAGTTTGATTTTGCAGATGGTTTTAGTGGCAGCAGTGGGATCGGAGTCATGGAGTTCTTAGTGTTGAAAGCATCCTTACTTTCTGTGTACCAATGAGCAGCATCAGGTCTAATGAATACATTTCTTTTTTTTATCACTCTGCCCCTCTGGTGCCGTAAAAACTGCCTCTGTGCGTGAAAGCTGAGGCATATCTCAACACACTTCATCTCTGATGCCTTCATTTCTATTTCATACGTGTAAGGGGGATTGCTAGTTTGGGCTTCAGGAGCATAGAATTCTGTCTGCCAACACAATGCTTGAGTCCACCTCTGGGGCTGCGCTTGGTTAGCTAGCCTGACTCATTACCAGCTCTCTTACAGCAGGACACTCTGCTCTTGTCAAATGTGTTAACACACTTAATAAAGGCCTTCTTGATCTGTTTTCTCTTTTTTTTTGTGCAGACTACAGCTGCCTCTGTCTGGGAGCTGAGGCGTCTCTAGTTATTCCTCTTTGCAGGAGCAGATTTGCTGTGCTGTTGTTACAGCTTGTAGCTCCTCCATCTGCTCATGGTTTTCACTGATGTAGTTGTTTTAAGGTTGGTTTTAATTGACAGACTGTACTTGTTTTTGGCACAAGGAATCTGCGCCCAAGAGTCTGGTTCTAAATGCTACTTGATCCTGGAGTTTTGTTATGTTCCCACACATTCTCTGTAGAGGAAAAAATAGAAATGCATGGAAATGTTACAAACATGCTCCCCACTCTTCTCTATTGTGTAGCGGAACGGTGTCGAATATCAGCACGCGTCAAATATCGGCCGAATTCGGCGTTGACATGTTTACATTCACTCTCCTGATCAACTTCGGGCACTATTTTATAGTGCACTTTTGCGTGTACCTTATAGTGTGGAACACTCAGTGGCGCGACAAATATTTTGTTTGGTCTTTAAGTTGTACCGTCGGATTAGTTCTCTCCAAGATGAAGTTTAACTGTCATTTTAAACTGTCATATCAAATGCCAAAACAGATAGCATGATGTAATGTAAGTACGGATGCTCACAGAGATCAAATCCGATTACTCTGGTCGTTTAGACCCATGTCAATATGAAAGGCACTAGTTGAGAAATTGGACGGAAGAAGTTCGCCTTCCGTAGTTGCGTTTACAGTTTAACTAAAACAAAGTTGAATTAGATAAAAATTTTGTATTTCCACTAACAATAGTACAATTACAATACCCTTATATTGGTGTCTTCATTTTTAATACATAACATACATAATCATGCCATGTTTGTTTTGTGCATGTTAAAGTGAATAGACTGCACCTACAACTGAATCACGTCAAAACAAGGCCACACACTTCCCAAATTAAACAAAAATAACACTAGTGAGATTAACATTTGCTTGTCAAAACATATTGTGACTAAGGCATTTGTACAGAAATTAAACCATATGTCAAAGCAAGAAGAAAAGCATATTATTATCACGAATTCAACGCGGTAAGTGGAACAAAGTGGGAGTGTTCGATATTTGACTAAAACGTACTCGAAAACGGGTCACCGTAAACATTAACAGAAATATTTTGAAATACGGTTTCTTACGGTGTTAAACGAGTCGTACAAGTTGAAAAGGACAAAAATCTCTCTCGACAACCGTTGGTTTGGGTAAGTTTATACCTAACGTTAATCTATAAATAGACATAGTATAGAGATTTCTTAACAAAGCGGCCGATATTCTACACAGTTTTGCTTGTCTTAGTGTAAAAGAGGCAGGCCTGTGGTCACACACAAGCTCAGTTAATAAGAGTAGGTTGCCAAGACAACCTCCATATAGACTCCGCTATGGTAGGGAGGTTTAAGTACTACATTACAGTGACATTATTTTTGAGAAGATTATGATGATGTTAATGATGACTCTTGGTGTCTTGAGTGTAGTGACTCCTGACGGTAATGGGGGTAATTCTGTCATGTCGATTAAGAAAACGCTCATTGACTGCTGCTCCGGCCGTCTATTGTCATTCGTTTTCCTCTGCCTTTGTTTCTGTTAATGAATGAAAGCTAATTGCTTTGCTGATCTTTATAATTTTTTTTTTTTTTACATTTTGTAGTGTTAGGTTGAGACAGTCCTCTGTTTATCCATAGATTGAGTTGAAAAGGGTATTGACAAAAACTATTGAATACTGAGACTCAGTATCCGGAAGGAATGTTGTATTGATAAAATCCTCATTATGCTCCAATCCTTCCAGAGCACTGACCGCAGTATACTCTTGTGCATTAGCTCCAGCAGGGAAGAGGATGAGGATGAGGAAGGCAGTATTTGTGATTTACCTCAGAACTCATCCCCTTGCCCAGCTGTATTGTTAGACTACCAACTGCGTAGGGCCATAAAATGACAGACATGTTGGCTCCATTTCAGTGAAGAGGTGGATTCAATTTAGAGTGAGTCCTTACTTAAACACTCGCCAACTGTCCCCTCCCACAGAAATTCAATCTCTCCTAGTGCTGTTGGATGGTAAGAGCTGCATCGTAAGGAAGCCTTCCCATTTCCTTCACGGGAGTTGAATTTGTCCTCTGAGGAGAACAAAAAATAAAAGAATCAAGTTCATTCTGTAGCTCTGGAATGAAGCGCTAGTTGCCGAGTCACCACTGGAACTCTGGGAGAATTCTGACTCTCCATTCCACTGACGACAACGCTCTGCTTTCAGCCTTGAGCTACTGCTTCCTTGACCTCCAGCTCTGTCCCTCCTGTGGCCTCTCCTGGTGTCCATAGGATAGTCCTGCTGTTTGTGTGTGTTTGTGTGTGTGTGTGTGTGTGTGTGTGTGTGTGTGTGTGTGTGTGTCTGTCTGCCCCTGCTCCTGATAACAGGTCTCTGAAGGGATGTGGTGTGTGAGGTGCGTGAGTGAAGTCGGTTGTACGTTTGTGCTCACTGGCGTGGGAGTGCCACAATGTGGTTAATGCTGATTGAGTGAGCTTCAGCGCTGCATGAGTCAGAGCAGCAGCAGCAGCAGGGAGGCAGACGAGACGGCACACACTGTGCCACCAGTGCCAGCTAGAGGAGCCAGCAGGCAGGCCACGGCGCCCGCCAACATCTGCTGCTGTATTGTGGCCGGGTGTCAGTCTGTCGTTTGGCTGAGTGGCACGTCCCCGTGACATGACCTAATGCCAGATCCCACACTGAACCTCTCTCTCTGTCTCTGTCTCTCTCTCTCTCTGTGTCTCTCTCTCTCTTTCCCTCTGTCCCTCTCTCTCTCTCTCTCTTTCCCAGTCTCTCTCTTCTACCCTCTCTCTGTCTGTCTGTCTCTCTCCCTCTCTTTTTTTTTCTCTCTCTGTCTCTCTCCCTCTCCCTCTCTCTCTCTCTCTCTCCCCCCATCTCTCTCTCACACACACAGATCACATGAAACCATAGGCTAGCCTCTTATTCCAGGCCAGGTCCACCTCTGGGCAGCCAGGCTTTTGTGTGGTCTGGTATATGGGGCAGTAATTGGATGACACACCTGTGTGGGTGGATGTGCATGTTACCCTCAGGCCAGGCTTGTGGACGCTGGCCATCTCTCCACTCTGGTAAGCCGGAGGTTGCCATGGTGACATATACTAAAAAAGCCAGTTTTGTTTTTCCCTTTGTAATCTGCCTCGCCTCTTCGTGCTCTGCACCTCAGCAAGGGAGCGTGAGATCTGTGAAGGCATATCTCACAGGTGAATGGATAAGGAAGATATGACGTGATGACTGAGAGAAACAGTGGCTTAACTATCTTATTTACTGCAACTCCCAACTCAGATTCTCGCTCGTTCTTGCTGTCTGTCTTCACATCTCGACTTCCCTCTTTCTCCTTTTCCTCTCTCTCACTCACTCACTCACTCACACACACACACACACACACACACACACACACACACTCTCTTGGATCCCTCCCCCTCTTTTCTTTCATTGTCACTTCTCTTATCTGCTGTATTAAGATAGGTCCACACTTGGTCTCTATCTGTTTTTCTTTTTTTAATCTTTTTTTGTATGCCCAGCAGATAATTCCTCTCACAGTGACTGTGTCACAATGCAAACTGCTCACACACACACACACAACCACAAATATATTGTATTATGTAAGAATTTCACACAGAGACGTCAGTACTGCAATTGAAGTGGTACTTTTTTCCCTTCCCGATTAATCTTGGAGGGGACCTATCGAGACCAGTCTACTTCTCATATACAGACAGGCAGAAAGAAAGACACGCGCGCTACATGTTCTTACTGTTGCAAGCTAAGCTTGTCGGTCTGTTAGCGCCAGACTTTCCATTATGTTTTTATGAACAGGCTGTGCGTTTGGTAGTTAAGCACCTCAGGGGTGAGTGGACCCCTTGATCAAATGTTGCCTGCTCTGCTAAAGGGAATAAATGCATTAACATTTTTTCGCCCGATGCTGTCAATTCACTGAGAAAACGGCATCAGACGCTGGAGGGAAGTGAAGAGGAAAATTCAATCAGCCTACTGATTAGTTTTCTCATTTGGAGAGGCGTGCTGTTTTGATTGCACTTAAATGGAATCCCACTATTGAGTGTTTTCCCCTCTGCACACACAGACTGTTGGAATCCATGGAACGTGTTTCATACTCACTTTCAAGGAGCCCTTATTCACATGCACAGGGTTTTGACCATACACACACCAAATTTGTAGTGTGTCCAAACATCTACACGATTCACTTGGTCAACAATATTCTCACATTGCATCATCCAGTCTCCAGATATCACTGCCATAGAAATGCACACACACACACACACACACACTGATGCTGCATAATTGACAACTTGTTGGAGGCTGCGGTCTGCTTATTATTGTTGTCCTGTTGTACAGCTATCTGGCAGAACATATTCGTGGATTTGAACCAATTCTGATGTTCTCTCCTGCTCTCTTTCTCCCCCAACTCTCTCCATCTCACAGGTTCAACTACAGAGCCACACATCACCTCACCTCCAACGGCTTTTATGAGTTCCTCAACTGGTTTGATGAGCGGGCCTGGTACCCTCTGGGCAGAATAGTGGGAGGCACGGTGAGTGGAGACCCTTGAAGTGTGTGTGTTCTTGACTGAGTGGTCAAATACAGACCTGTGTGTGTTCAAATGAAGCTGAATGCTGACCTAAATACAGGCTGGGTGGTATATTAATATATTTGATGCTATTTTATTAGGTCTGTCAAGTGATTACAAAAAAAATCTAATTCATGTGATTTGCTTTGCTTTGTGATTGAATTCATCTAAATTAATCTCATATATCAATTTGACTTGAGAAGCATTTCAAAATTCATAGTGAAGTGACAAGTGAAGTCATAGTGAAGTAAACAAGCCTTTGCAGTGTTATGTTCATCACACATTAATGGCAGATAATTCAATGAACTTTGTTTAATGAAAAACACATTTTCTTTATTTGTGATAACCCAACTCATAGTTTGTCTGAAACTAGCCGTCTAACTTACTTGTTTAAAGCCGGACAGAGGTTTTTGCGTTAGTGTTCCTTAAGTTAATGGAAATCCTGAAAAAATCATCAAATTCAGTACATTCATTGAAAGGGTTGGAAAAGCATATTGCTTGATGCTGTGCATGTTTGCAGTTGCCTATCAATGAAATAAGCGCCCTAAAGATAATGTGTGTGTTAAATATTGTGTATATGGTGTGTGTTTGAGAGAGGATGCAGATGAAACAGTGATGTTCACAGCACATATGCGTAGTCAAGGTGTCAGAGTTCCCATAAATGTGTTGAAATATGGCTAGCAGCCATTGGATCATTTCAGCTGTGTTTCTAATGGAAGAAGGATAAGTGTGTAACAGCTATGGCACACAGAGATGACACTCTGGTAAACCCCAGCAAAGGCTCCAATTGTGTGCTTTTTTAGCGGTTACATCACGGTTATATTTCAGACCGCAGGGGAACGAGCCCTGACATTTAAGTGAGGCGGCTTTAGAGGGCACCAGCTGTGCAGCCAGCCTACAGGAGGGAAGGAGAGGAGGAGGAGGAGGAGGAGGAGGTGGAGGAGAAATGTTTCATCACTCCATAAGTGGCCAAAGCCTCCCCAGAGAGGAAAAGAGTAAGAAAAAAACTGAGAAAGAGAGAGGGAGAGGGTGCACTAACGAGTGTGCTTCCACCTCATGAGCGTTTTACTTCCTGCCTCCTGTCTCCTGTCTCCTGTGCCCTCTGTTTTTCTTTCCCAAACTCCTGTTACCAGTCAGCTCTTTCCTCCGCACTGACAGGTTTCAGCCCTCTCTGCGGGGGGGTGAGGAGTGAGAGGGGTGGGGGGGTTGGGTGGTGGGGGGATTGGGCGTTAAGGGGCGGGTGTCTGGGCTTGACATCTGTTTTTGCAGACGGTTGGAACGGCCACTGCAGTGCCTGGCGCTAACTGCAGGGCACCTTGGGAAATCTGTGTGGTGTAGGGTTGGATGTGAGTGATGGCTACAGGCTGAAACTCAGCAGGTTGTAGGAGAGAGAGCGATGGAGAGAGATAGAGAAAATGAAGAGGAAAGAAGAGGTGGACAGGATAGCAGACTCTAAAGTGCAGTAATATGTGCTTTATGTTCCACGCAGTGCTGCACTCATTGTGTTGCCTTTCCATTCCCTGCGTGCGTGCGTGCGTGCGTGCGTGCGTGCGTGCGTGCGTCTGAATGAATGCAGGAATTCCCACATGAGTGAAATCAGCCTTACCAGTGGATCAGCCACTGCACCACTGTTAACACTGAATAGACCTCACAGTGCTGGATAGTGATGACTGTCTGTTTTTCACCCCAACCTTTTACATTCTATCTCTCACATGTCTTATTAACAGTCTCTGATATTCTGTCAATTTTTCTCTCTCTCTCTATCCCTCTCTCTCTCTCTCCCCCACTCTTGGTTTCTGTCAGGTGTACCCCGGTCTGATGGTGACAGCGGGCCTCATCCACTACCTGCTGAACCTGCTGCACTTGACGGTGCACATCCGTGACGTGTGCGTCTTCCTGGCGCCCATTTTCAGTGGCCTGACGGCCATCTCCACCTTCTTGCTGACGCGCGAGCTCTGGAACCAGGGCGCCGGCCTGCTGGCTGCCTGCTTCATCGCCATCGTGCCCGGCTACATCTCCCGCTCCGTGGCCGGCTCCTTCGACAACGAGGGCATTGCCATCTTCGCCCTGCAGTTCACCTACTACTTATGGGTGAGTGCGCGTGTCTGTCTGTCTGTGTCTGTGTCTGCCAGTGAGTGTGTGTTATTGTAGCCCAAATTTCTTCTTTTTGAACAGTATAACCTTACACCCAAACCCACTCCGGAGGGTCTCAGCCATAGACATATAGAATCACTAGATAACTCACGGCGGAGTCTAGAACGTCACTCCTCATAAAGCGTGTTGTAATCATATTCATAATTATGATTAAACGTGTTCCTACCTTTGTTAAATAACATGGAAAATCCTATTGGTTTGTTAAGGTTTACTATGGGCAGGGGCAAAGTTTGCCACCCGGAAGTAAGATATTTGTTATTTTGACATCATGCTGAATAGTCGTATATTGTACCTACTTAGAATCATTATTCTATTGTTTAGAACATTAAATGATTATTCATAAGTATACAGTGTCATAGCTACATCTCTGACGTTTATAACAAACCAACCTATTTAAAAATCGGTTGAAAATTGAGCAAGCTATGGTTATTTAAAAAGTAAATTTTTCACTACCAACACAATGTTATGGTGAGCGATCCTCCCGGGGTAAGATGGCTGACCTCTGCGGACGTTCGACTCCGTTGGGCTGCAACGTGGATAATGTATCTAGTAATTCTATATGTCTATGGTCTCAGCTGCCATGCCTCCCCAAGCCTCCTTCTGTGACGGCAGCAGGGAGGTGCTCAAGGCCTTTTCAGTTCTTCAGACAGGGACACTTTGTTACTCGTCTTCTCTTCTCTCTGTGCCTCTGACCTTGTGTTCACCTTTAACAGAATCTCTGTATTCTTTAGCCTTCACTTCCGAGTTCCTCTGTTCCCCTGTCTCTAAGGTCTGGGACATGGCACTTGTACCCCAATGGAACAGAGGAACTGCATTAAGGGAGGTGTGTGCGTGTGCGCATGCCCTTGCGTGTGTGTGTGCGTGCGCGCAAGGAATGAGTGTTGTTGGTATGTCTGTGTGTGGGTGTGATTTTAAACAAATGTTTAGGCCTAATTGCATTTGTTAGAGCAACCTTTTGGCTGTGTTTCTGTTCAATATATCATTTATATATAATAGATAGATTAGATCCTGTGTGTGTGTGTGTGTGTGTGTGTGTGTGTGTGTGTGTGCACCCTTATCTGTGCTGTTAGAGGGCCTTCCTTCTGCAGGAGTGCTGCCTCACTCTCACAGCAGCAGGGTCATTAGGAGGAAAGCACTAAATAATTCACCAACCGGCCCAGAAATGGCCAGGTCTATCTCAAGAATTTGTGATTGTCACTGTGTGTGTGTGCGTGCGTGCGTGCGTGTTATTTCTCTCCAAATGCTTGTGTGCAGAAGTGGCTCTTGCAGAATGGTTCTGCTTAAAGCCACAGAGACCGGTAGAATCTACTGTTACTTTTCTTTCTCTCTCTGTCTTTGTTTCAATGAGGACACCCTACACATCCTTTATTGTTATATATCAATGGTGTGCACATATAGAGAATCAGCGACCGTAACTGTAATTTGCAGGTCTGTTGAAGTAATGTCTTTTACTTCTCTCTCTCTCTCAGGTGAAGTCTGTGAAGACAGGATCTGTATTCTGGGCCATAGGATGCTGCCTGTCATACTTCTATATGGTGAGTTACACATCAACCACCTTTTATGAAGCCACAATGAATGTGGTTGTGTCTGCAATATCATAAACACACAGAGACAGCGGCAGTGATCGCAGATGGTATTAATGTAAATATACACTTTGTGTGTGTGTGTGTGTGTGTTCGCATGACTGTGTTTATGTGTGTCTGTGCGTTTGTCCTCTGAGTCTGATGTCTGTAGCACACCTCATTACTGGGTAAGGAGAGGTGGGGGTGGCCCTGTTGGCCATCTCCGATCTCATTAAGGAAATATGTAAAGTAAATAAAGGAACAAACAGCCTCATCCATCACCCGGCCTCCCAGCGGGAGTCCCAATGCCACGGTAACCGGCGCCAGCCGCCCCTAAACGGCCCCACACAGCCGATCGCAATGCAGCCTCCCCTACAGTCAGCTGGCATGAATAATGCAGAGGCCTGCGACCTCGCTAGTCCCACAAGCCTACGGTGGCTGCTGGCACAACGCACACCTGGAGTGGCCTGGGCCCAGGTGGGGGAGGGGCCAGAGGGCTGCAGAGACTTTTAGAAGGGAGCCAAGTTGGCTGGAAGTAGGCCAGAGCAAGTGTAGGGCGAGCAGTGTGCGCCTAGTCAAGGTTTGGGTGGTCGCTCAGAAGACTTGTGTTTGTGTTTGACTCTGTGTTCGACTGTGTATCTAACCCTCTGAATGTGATTCATTTTCTGCACTTATTGAAGAATTTGTTTTAAAGTTGATCTAGTTTAAGTGTGTGAGGTAATGTGAACAGTGTGTTGATGCATTAATGTATTAACACTGTGTGTGTGTGTGTGTGTGTGTGTGTGTGTGTGTGTGTGTGTGTGTGTGTGTGTTTCAGGTGTCAGCATGGGGAGGCTATGTGTTCATCATTAACCTCATCCCCCTGCATGTGTTTGCTCTGCTGCTCATGCAGCGCTACAGCAGGAGGCTCTACATTGGTGAGTCAACTGGACGTTAAACACACACACACACACACACACACGCATACTCGCTCACCCACGCATACGCACATGCACACACTCACAGGTGGTGTCCGTTGTACTCATCGCTTCTCTCCGTTTGACCTCTGCCGGGTCTTTCTGAGTCACATAGATCTCAACACAAAACACACACACACACACACGTCCATGCCGCCTAAAATACTGACTGTTACAACCCTCTCCCCTGCTCTCCTCAAATAAGGGTTTGTTGCTAATGGCACACAAGCAGCCACCCACTGACAGGTCTGCCTGAGTGGACTCCAAGTCCCACAGGCCACCTGTCCCACATTCTGCACACATAATATAAGTGTTCCATATTAGCCACCCAGTGGGAGAGCGGCCCTGGTGACGTTTGGAGCCGCTTGAGTCAGTCCCCTTGGGAAGTCTCTTAAGTAGCAGCCGCCTAACCAGTGATCAGCCTCTAACCCTAATGTTCTTGCATCTTTTAAACACACACACACACACACACACACAAACCACCCTGTGGCTCAGCTTTCAGGCTTTTCAGCTTTGAGGTGAGGAGGGCCGAGGAGCTGAAGTTAAAAATGAATGCCCTCGTGTCCAGCCCTTAGCCTGCTGTTCACACCCAGGAGAAATGAGGCCATTCGGAGCTCCACTGCTGGATGACTCCATCGGTCTTCCCCCTTACTTTAACACACAAGGGAGCGGAGGTTATTGTTTTAGTCCCTGTGATGGATTGCCACGTCCTCTGCCCTCCCCCTAAAAGAATCAGTGGGAGTGCAGCCTCTGCAGTGGGCGGGTGGAGCAAGAGGGGGAGGGTTCCAGTGCAGCACTGCTGACCCGGATGCAGGCGGATAGAGTGCATCATTCCCAGAGGGTCACTCTCGCTCGCCTCTCTGTTGTTCTCTCTCTTTCTCTCTCTCTCTCTCTCTCGCTCTCTCTGTTGTTCTCTCTGTCTCTTCAATTTGATCTTGCCTGTCCTGTGTCTTTGTAGTCCTTTTGCTTTCATCCTCTCCCTCTACAATTTACTAGTTTTCCTCTCATTGAGAGAAAATCACTTCCATTCCCTCTCTGTCGTGCTCTCCGTCTCCTCCTCAAGCCCCCCCACCCCCAGCCACTCAGCCTGCGGGAAGAACAGGTGTGGTTCTCCCGGATCGGCAGTCATCTCTCCCCCCGTGGCCCCAGAAGCCTCTGATAATAGAATAGATTGATTAGATTAAGGATGATCAATGTGCAGGGGCTGTAGAGGGTTCCTGCAGAGTGGAGCTTTGCTGAGCTGATTCTGCAGCCTCGGTGGCCATCCCAGAGGCCAAATGTGAGTGTTAGAGGGGCCGTGCACCCCAGGACGGCAGCGTCATGTGGACAGCACAGCACAGCACAGCATCAGAAAAGGGCAGATTAGGAAGTCTCTACTGTGGCACTGGTGCTATCTGCCTGAGGCACTGTGTGGTTGTTTGGAGTCAAGTAGTTTTTGCCGTTCGGTGATATAAGAGTTTTGTTTTCAGCGATGGACATCAGTGCATGAGGAGGGAGAGACAAGGAGGAGACAGAAAGAGTGAGTGTGAGAGGCAAAGATGAAGAGTTGAAGAGGTGGATAGAGAGAGAGAGAGAGAGCGAGAGAATTGAGGGTGGCGGGGTAGAAGTGAGGGTCAATGGAGAGGGTACAAGGGGAACAGAGACGGCACAGAGAGGTGGAGATGTAGAGGTAGAGCAGACAGATGAAAGGGGGAGAGAGTGGGGGAGGTGTCAGACAGAAAGATGAAGAGGAGTGGATAGACAGAGAGGCAGACTGGTAGATTGCTGCTGGTGTGGAGAGACTTTGAAGCAGAGGCAGGGAGCAGAGCAGTCAGTCAACAGTGTTCTTTTCACCTCTCCCTCTGTGCAGCTCAGACATAGAGGAGAGAGAGAGAGAGAGAGAGAGAGAGAGAGAGCAGAAGGTGCAGGTTGATGGAGAGACGGGTAAATTGCACATTACTGCGGCAGGTGAGGCAGATGAGGGTGGTCTCGTTCAACCGCAATGATTCAAATCAAAGGCTGGCACCACCGCCGCCACCAAGCTCTGTCACCCGCGATCGCACACTGTCTCTCAACAGCACACACACACACACACACACACACACACACACACCAATCTCACACTGACTCTCACCAGCGCACACACACACACACACACACACACACACACCAATCTCACAACATGACTCCTCGCACACACAGGCCTCGCACATGCCACTTTCAGGGTTTCTGATTGCACATTTATCTGCACCTATGCACCCCAGGCTATATCTCACACACACACACACACACACACACACACACACACACACACACACGGCACTCTCATCGGCCCTCCAACTCGCACCCTTTTTTTGCCTGACACACACACTCTCAACTACGCTTGTGCTCATCAACAACCCATACTAAAGATCTCACAATATACACGCATGCACACATTTTATTATATGCCTGGTGTGTGACCATTATTTGTGTGTGTGTGTGTGTGTGTGTGTGTGTGTGTGTGTGTGTGTGGTGCTGACAGACGTGCAAGCGCTGTAACTTGGTTTTGTCAGATGGTGTTGTCAGCATCGCTGCACACATCCAAACCTGGATTCAGCACACAGACATGGATGAGCCCAGATAAGAGGCAATCACCCCTACAGCATATGCCAATGTATACATACACTCTTTGTCTCTCTCTCACACACACACACACACACACACACACACATCTCTCTACCTCTTCGTGCACATGTTTGCATGTGTTTACTGCATTTACATGTATTCATTTTAGAAGATGCCTTTATAAAAAAAAGGGATTTTCAGTACAGTCTAGAATCTGGACTCCAGATACACATTTTATTATCAGTTTCATCAGTTGGTGAGTTGAAGTTCTTAATTTGCCTAAGATATGCAAGCAGAAGAGCGTGCTCCCTGGGTGGTGATCCCATGACCTTGGTCTTATTGGCACCTTTGCTATACGAGCTGAGCTCCAGTAGTGCAGGTATAAACATGTACGCTTCCCTCAATAGATAGAAGAAAAGCAATGGGAGTGATCTTCTGTCACACTCAACCTACCGGCTGACTTGGCCCTATATCAGCCGTCAGCAGGCTCACCTTGGAGACTGTGTGAGCTTGGAGCAGACATGTCGACCATTACACCTGCAGGCCCACTAGTGCTTTTACTAGTGCACACACACACACACACACACACACACACGCATTAGGCCTGCTGAAGGGCTGATGATTGCAGCTTGTAGTTTTGACGTGTTTTCTTTTTCTTAAGATATTTCTCAAACGGGAGTTTTTTTTATTTCATGCCGCCTTTTCTCATACTACGCTTGGGTCCTCTCTTCCTCCCTCTTCTTTCAGAGGCCTCATTCTCCCAGTGCTGGAGCCAGCTGGTCTCCCGCTCATTAGCTTCACACCGCTCTTCCCCTGCCCAGTGCGCTTGCTCTGAGTTCCCCATACACCCCCTGACAGAGTAGGGTTTGGATGAATAGTCACTTAACCAGGATGCTTGTGAAGGAGGATGTGTGGGACCTTTTGGTGTGTGTGTGTGTGTGTGTCAATGGGACATGATGTGCTGTGACCGTAATAGTGTCATTTTTCAGCCATTGTGGTGTTCTCTGTCTGTCTCCTCCAGCCTACAGCACATTCTATATCGTGGGCCTGGTGCTGTCAATGCAGATCCCCTTCGTGGGCTTCCAGCCAATCAGGACCAGCGAGCACATGGCTGCAGCAGGTAAGACCCGCCGCCTGAGAGGACTCGTCTCCGCTGAACATCAGAGTTGAGTGACTATCAGCACGGCCTCATTTTCTGTGTGTGGGTGTGTGTGTGTTGCAGGTGTGTTTGCGTTGCTTCAGGCGTACGCCTTCCTGCAGTACCTGAAAGACCGTCTGACCCGGCAGGAGTTCCAGACCCTCTTCTTCCTGGGGGTGTCGCTGGCCGCTGGGGCGGTCTTCCTCACGGTCATCTACCTGACATACACAGGTGAGTGTACACCACACGGACCGCTCAGATAAGACAGGACCTAATCCAGCATACTAGGTTGGAGTTGACCACATCCACTACACTACAGGATACTACACTGTAGTGCTACTAAGAGAAAGAGACCATACCCCACAACTATCTATCCTAAAATCTACAGCACTTGCACTCTTGTCAACCCCAGTAGCAACCCTCCACCTGCTCCAACAGCACCTGTGTTCATAAACGCCTCCACCTGTGTTCAGCACAGACCCTGAGCCGCAGCCATCCTGGCTTGTTTCTCCTCCCGGTCCTCTCCCCTCCGTTCATTACTCATCTCTTCGGCACGGCAGGCACAGGGCCTGCGAGATCTCATTAGGTCCCTGGCTCCCCCCCTCCCCTCCCCTCCCCTCCTCCCCTCTCCTCTCTCCTCCTCTCCCCTCCTTCCTGTGCAGCACTCAGCACCTCCCTTACTGGAAATCAATTAAAAGGCTGCTCGACACACACCAGAGTGGGAGGGCGGGGAGGTGACTGGAACAACATCTCCCCAACATCACCAGTTCCTCTGAGCCGGCTGCAAACGCCCTGCCACCCAAACTCCCTTTTTTTGATTTATTTGGTTTGTTGTTTTAAGTTTGAGTGATTTGGGTTTTGTCTGGGTAACGGTGTGCTTGAACTCTTCCCTGTGCCTGTGTGCTTTGTGTTTCAGGTCACATCGCCCCCTGGAGCGGGAGATTCTACTCACTCTGGGACACCGGGTAAGAGCAAACAGAGGCCTTCACCTTCCAGAAGAATCTAATCTCTCTAGCTTCACCCACTTCAATCCACCAGACACAACAGTCCGAGACCAAATGAGGAACTTGCTCTTTGCAGACATTTTATATTCCCCCCGCCCCAGAATGCGGGTCCAGTGTATCTTGCTGTTAGCAGTGTAGTTGTCAGTGTCAGCCACAGTAAAAGCCCAGCTGCTGGACGCCTCGTTCGGTAGTCTGTAGTGGCCCGCTCCTCCTCGTGCCCGGCATGATGTAATGGAGGCTGACAGTGGTGCAGGGAGCATTAACCCAGCTCTGGAGTCTGGACATTACTAATGCCCCCCACAGTCCACTAGACCAGACGCTTATCAACTGTGGCCCTGTGGACATATAGAGAGAGGACATAGAGGGGGCGGGGGTGGGGTGTCCTTGTTTTTTCTCTCCTAAAGTGCTGCATTAGCCACTTTATAGCTGAGGTACTTTTATTAGGCCTGTCATAAACTCATAAAAGAGAACCAGCCATCTCACGCCCCCCGATCTACGGAGATAAGGGAAGGTATTGGAGGGTCTTACCGAGCCAAAATCAGCCACCTGAGTGCATCTGCTGCACTGCAGATGAGAGAGAGATTGGAGATGGAGAGAGGAGAGAGAGGGATGGAGGGAGAGGGATGGAGGGAGAGGGATGGAGAGAGGAGGGGGAGGGATGGAGAGAGGAGGGAGAGGGATGGAGAGAGGAGGGAGAGGGATGGAGAGAGGAGGGAGAGGGATGGAGAGAGGAGAGAGAGGGATGGAGAGAGGAGGGAAAGGGATGGAGAGAGGAGGAAGAGTGATGGAGAAAGGTCAGTTTGGGAGATTATCTGCAGCCTTACTGAATCAGATGGCGAGACCATTGGCCAGAAGAGGTACACAACCTGTCAGATAACAGGATCACGCTCCTACACTACGCGCACGCACACACACACACACACACGCACGTGCGGGCGGGCGGGCGTTGTCAGTGCCAGCGTCTGACACTTCCACTTCCTCAACAGAGATCAGATGCCAGCCCATTCTGTTTCATCTCAAAGGCAGACAGAAAAAGGGGTTGACTCTTCCAACACTTATATTGCATCAACCGTCTGCAGTATTGAAATATCACCTCCCCCAAAATAAATATTTAAAAGCAGGAAAAAGGGGGTAAAAAATTGAAACTTCTTGTTCTCCTTTCTGTGCCCTTGCAGAGTTAGTGGTGAGAAATTGATTATGTTTATGTAAAGTTAGCGCTCGGTGCCAAAGCTATCAGTATTAAGCTCCCCGTGATACGTTTACAGCATGTACCGCTGACTAATAGAGCTTTTCTCCCGTTGAGAGATATTTGCTGTTTAGTGTTTACTCCTGCCAAACCGCTTAGCCCAACAAGCCCCCCTGGCAAAGCGACCACTTCAGCACAGTCATTTAACAACACCCCCCTGTTTTAATAAGTGTGTCCAACTAAAAGCTGTGTGTGTGCTGTGTTTGTGCGTGTTTTTGTCCAGGTACGCCAAAATCCACATCCCCATCATCGCATCTGTGTCGGAGCACCAGCCCACCACCTGGGTGTCGTTCTTCTTCGACCTGCACATCCTGGTGTGCACCTTCCCAGCGGGCCTGTGGTTCTGCATCAAGAACATCAACGACGAGCGCGTCTTCGGTAGGCCTAGTTTGGGAGAGACATTGGGGAGGGAGGGGGCTAGAGAGCGTTGGCAGTGAGCGCTTTTAGGGCATGCATTTTTAAACGCACCTTTCGCCCCTAATACACTTCCAACTGATCACGGAAACATTTTTATTTGGAGCACTCCGCCAAACTTAGCATGAATGTCAGTTCAGAGTGCTACCTGCAATAGACCGCTCTTAACTTTTAAACGGTTTCCCAAATCAGGCCACTAAAGACTGAGAAGGCTTTAGTGGACAGTGCTGTCATAGTCTTGTAATGCGATGCATGGCCTTACATTAAATTGGGAAGACATTCAGGGGATTTGATGTGTGCTGTGTTTAGTTTCTAGTAATGTTGCCCTGTTGGGCAATTGTGGAATAAAAGTCTGCCTCTCTTGTGTTCGATGGATTATAAAATGGACTCCATAATGATATGGCCCCTTTATGGCAGGGGCCTGCCATATCTAATGTACTTTTGTTTGAGCTTGTCTATTGGCTATTGTCCTATTTCAAGTCCTTGGGATGAAGTTCACAGTCCTCGTATTGCAAGCAGCCCCCTCAGGGAGTTTAATTTGGTGCTGTCTGTATTAATTTAGGTATTTACTCTCTCAGAATATTCTAGAGATGCGAGGTTTGGACACGAGCTCTTAGTGCATAAAGGCAACAGTTAAGTGTCTAGTCCATATGGGATCCCACTCGGTGTATTTTGCGGCTGGCTGTAATCACTACACAGTTTGTGAGGTTCCATCCAGTGTGGTTCCAGTGCCTCTCAATAAGTGTTGCAATGAATGAGTCACTCCCTTAAGTAGCCCAGCGTTTGCCCACACAGCGCGTCACATGTCCTCAAAACCGGTGACTTAGAAGTCATGCAGCGGCTCAAGAGTATAAGTATGTATGTGTGACACTTTCTGCTGTTCAGCTGGTAAATAATCGAAATTTGGACCGTGGACAAAAGGAGCTTTATTCAGGCCCTGTAGTGTATCGCAATGTCATTAACTAGCTCACTTCCCTCGACCCCCAACCCCTCATCGCTGTCTTTCACCGCGAGTCGAAATAGTTTTTAAAAAACGTAAAGGACATAGATGGCCTTTTCATCTGACTAAGTGCACAGTGGAACCTGTGCCTTCCATTTAATCGAACGGCAGCCTTTCAGAGAATGGAAGGCCAGGGCTCTGGAGGAACCAGAGTCGCCTTGAGGGAGGTGGTGTTGTGTAGCCCCCCCCTGACCCCCACCACATCCCCCTCAAGCCCTGCTGCAAGCATGGTGTCTCTGTAGCAGGCGAGGGGATAGAGACGATGTCAACTCCATCTCCCGGGGAGGAACAGACGTATTAGCTTTTTGGCTCTCGCTGTAAGGTTAGGTATTGAGTCTCCACTGTATTTGAGCTCCGATTCGAGGACACCAGAATTAGATAGAAAACCCTGGCCTATCTTTCATTCTTCCAAGCTCCCTTTAGAAATGCGTAGTAGCCTAATTACCTGTACGATCAAACAGAAGATATCCCTCTTTGTGATCGCTGCTTTCATGTGCTGCTTGGCCACTGGAGTTAAATGCTCTCCTCCTGACCTGTATTCACTTGGTGTTGCTGAAATATGACTAGGATATATGAACACTCAATTGCTTTATTTGTAGTGTTCTCTTGAAGCTTTCTTTGATGTGTGCCAGATGCACATAATGCAAATGAATGTAAATTGGGCCTCGTGCAGGCAGTGGCACACAAGCAGATTTCCTCTTTTTGTTCTTATTCTGTCAGTGCCCATTGATTTCTGGGATTCACTGCTGTTTGCTTTAATCAAGCAGAACATGTTGAAAGTGGTCGAGAGCAGTCTTGCCAAGGTATGAAAAAAAAGAGGTTTCTAAATTTGAGGACCATAAAACAAGCACAAATATCACATCAAATTTACACACATGGTTAAGTTGATTTATTACACGGCTCTTCTTAATGCTGTAGAATGCTCCATTCACTTGAACTATTTAACTATTTTCCGATAACTGACCGTTGCTATGCAGTTAATGACCGCTGTCAAGGAAAGTGGCCTTTTTGCCTCTGATTCACATCTTTCGTAGCACTCCGCAAGTAGTACGGTAACTTATCAAGGGAGTTTCAGCGGACGGTTGAGCAGCTGTGTTCTAAAGAAAGTTCAACGTCTTTGGCGAACTATTTCTCTGCTTTTTAACCTCACTACGTATAGTAACAAAAGCAAATACATTGTAAAAAGACACACTGTGTTAAGTAATTTTTGTAGTTCTAGCCGTATAATAAGCGGGATAATGTATAGAACGCCGGTCATTGTCGGGAAAATAAGCCCCTTCACGGTGAATCAACACCCCTCCGCTTCGCGTCGGGGTGCTGTTCGCCCTGTCGGGGCTTATTTTCCCGACAATGACCTGCGTTCTATACATTATCCCTTACTTAACAGTACATCAATTTCGCTACTGCTGAAGTATTTCTTCCAGGCTTTTTTGGTGCCATCTCTCGCCAGAGCCAGAGTATTGACATGGCACAGGGCACAAAACCTTCCTTTCTTTAGGGTTTAGGGGGTGTTGCCTATGCTAATAACTTACAATCAGCCACGTGCCTCCAATCTATGATCACGTGAGATCATTCATCATTCAGCGCACCAGGGTAAGAGCAGATTTGGGTGGTGAAGAACATTTGGTGCATCTGGAGTAGACTAAGGAAGTTTAGAGAGTGTTTGCCTGCATGAGGCCCAAACTTCTCTGTTGTTGACTGCTGCTACACTTAGATCTTTAACTAATTAGGCATCGTTCACTCCGGCGCTTCTGATGAGTCAGCAACATTGTGAATGATTCATCTTTTATCTGTGTTTATGTGCAGCTTCTGATGACTCGGGAACATTTAAAAGATTCATCTTGTATCTGTGTTTATGTGCAGCTTCTGATGTGTTTAGTTGATCCAGTAGTGTGGCTGTGTGAAGGTACCTCAAACAGTCTAAATCTAACGCTCGCCTAATACCTCCATTAGCAGGAAAGGAAGGGGGGGGGGGGGGGGGTGCTCAGACAGCACCAGCTCTTAGCTGGCCCACAGCTGTTGTGTGTGGGGTTAGGAGTGGGCCTGTACTTTACAGATTGAAGGTTGGTTCTGTGCAGTAGTTTTAGCAGAACAGTAGCTGGAAATTGGCGCAACGAATTGAAGCACCAGGATCAATGTTGCGATGCACAAAGCCGCCTATTCCATAAGTCTTTATTTTGGGCATGCAGGCATCCATTAAATAAATGTGTTAAGTATGGATTAGTTTCAGTTCATTATGAATGGAAACAAATATTGTTTGGATAAGAGTATCAGTTCAAATGTGTTATTGTGGTGGACACCCAGATTTACATATGGGAAGCACTGAGAGCAAGTATCTGAGAGCACCTACCTTACACTGGGCTGAATGAATAAGCTGGATAAAAGCCTGTTCATAAATTAAGTGAATAGCTTGCTTCCTCTCCAGATCCCTCTACTGCTTGCCTTCAGGCTGGATGAGTCTGAACGGAGAGATTCATGTGGGAATTGCTGATTAATGTGGGGATTGTTTTTTGTTTGGATCTATACCTCTCTGTTGTTTTCTCTAGTCACGTCTTGGTTTTATTCGGCTGTGCCAATTTTTGACACCAAAACTGTAGTTTCCTTGTGTGATGTGATTTGATGCTGACCCATGTCCCTCTCTGTTGCCCCCTAGTGGCTCTGTACGCCATCAGCGCGGTCTACTTTGCGGGCGTGATGGTGCGCCTGATGCTCACACTGACGCCCGTGGTGTGCATGCTGTCGGCCATCGCCTTCTCCAGCGTCTTCGAGCACTACCTGGGCGACGACTCCAAGCGCGAGAGTCCGCCCGCCGAGGACAGCAGCGACGAGGACGACAGGAAGAGCTCCGGAAACCTCTACGATAAGGTCAGCAGCCAGGCCTTCCAAGGGACTCTTGACCGATTGTTTGTTTGTTTGTTTGTTGTTCATCTGGTTTAATGGCGCCAGGCGTCATTAGCTGGCTGAATGTGATAAGACCAAGTTCCCAGGGCAGAATGGGCCAGATTGATTGTGTCCCTTTGCTGGGTAGACTTACAGCACAGTGGGCAAAGAAACACCTTGTTATTGCTGTAGCAGCTTTTAGTCCTGAGAGTCAGTATTGATGAGTCACCCTGTGCTGGACTCCAGGCCTTCAGCCATTACTCTACGCCACACACACACACACACACACACACACACACACACACACACACACACACAGAGCTTGTTTTGTTGCTTTGTCCTTTCAATGTGCTGATGGCTGCAAGCTGTTGCCAAATGCTTTACTGCTAGGTGACTTTAGCTCTTTTTCATCCCAACTTGTGTGTGTGTGTGTGTGTGTGTGTGTGTGTGTGTGTGTGTGTGTGTGTGTGTGTGTGTGTGTGTGTGTGTGTGTGTCCTGCAGGCTGGAAAGGTGCGTAAGCATGTGTCCGAGCAGGAGAAGGCCGAGGAGGGCTTGGGACCCAACATCAAGAGCATCGTGACCATGCTGATGCTAATGCTGCTCATGATGTTTGCCGTCCACTGCACCTGGGTCACCAGCAACGCCTACTCCAGCCCCAGCGTGGTGCTGGCCTCCTACAACCATGACGGGTGAGACACTCAGTCCCCTAATGTCACCCTGAAGCTTAGTGGCCATATACTCAGATTAGATTTATGCTGTTGCAAGGTGAGGCAATATGTAAATTGAGCAATGGGAACATTGGTTTGTACCGTGCTGAGAAAAAATCTCATGCAATAAGATAGGGAGCGAATGTGGTCATACTGTATGTTGACAGTAAGGGCTTATGGACCACAAATTGGGACACAGCTAGCGTTTAGCAATGTTAAACATGTAGTTCTGTGCCTGGCATGGCAAGCACTGTTTCATGGCAAGCACTGTTTTCTCACAGATCTCGGAACATTCTGGACGACTTCAGAGAAGCATACTACTGGCTCAGGCAGAACACAGACGAGCACGCCCGAGTCATGTCCTGGTGGGATTACGGTTACCAGATAGCCGGCATGGCTAATCGAACTACGTTAGTGGACAACAACACTTGGAACAACAGTCATATAGCACTGGTGAGGAAACAGCCTCTCATCCTACACTTCTGAAACCAGAGCTGTGGAGCTGCAAGTGTTCAGTTGTCTTTGTGTTTCTCACCGCCAGAGAAGTGTGGCAGTAGAGCCATCTAGTGGTGAGAAGGTGTTAGTATGACTGTTGTTCTGTTTGCAGGTCGGTAAGGCAATGTCATCTAATGAGAGCGCAGCGTACGAGATCATGAAGTCTCTGGATGTGGATTACGTCCTCATCATCTTCGGCGGTGTGATTGGCTACTCTGGCGATGACATCAACAAGTTCCTGTGGATGGTGCGCATTGCTGAGGGAGAGCACCCCAAGGACATCCGGGTGAGTGGCTGCACTCGGGACCTGCTCCCACCAGGAGAAGGGCCTGATGGGCTACTGGGTGGCAGGGGGAGGGGTACTCACGACTGGCTACGAGACTGTTGGGCTTCAATTATTTTGATTGTGTGCCTTCCTACATAATTAGTGTAAATGCTGTCAAGACTGCTGATACAGAATCAGTGATGCATGTAATAGGAGTCATTTAGAAACTTGGTAACACTGAGTTATTATTCAAATAACATCAAAAAGATTATAAATATGGTGTTGACATTGTTAGTGAGGTTCATTTTTTAATGGAATATCTCCATGGGTGAACAAGGCATATTTTCCACCACCATCACTCCTGAGTTTCAATGTCTCTTTATGTTAGTTAGTCCAAAAAGACCATGTTTAAAAGGCTAATTTATCACTTAAAAAACCCTTTTACAGTCAACTTTGTATGGCTGAAGACTCACGTTGTTTAAGGAAGAAAAATCAACACTTGAGGGATTTGTTATGGTCTAAAAATGGTGAAAAACAAAGTGCTTTCTTCAGAAACACTTCAGACTATTATTGTTCTTAGAAAGTGATGCTTTTCCATGGCATTGGCAAGACACTGAAGATGTCTTCCAAAGGTGTGCAAACCTATCCCTCATAGAACAGTGCATGCCAGCACCTTCTTTTTTGAGAAACAGATTCCTTATAGGTCCTCAGCTGGCAGCTTCATTAAATACGGCCCATAAAACATCAGTCTCTTTGTCAGCAGTGGAGAGGCTCTGGAATGCTGGCCTTCAAGGCAGGGTTTCCAAGAAAAAGCTATATCTGAGACTGGACAATGAAATGGAAAGACTCAAATTTAGAGATAGAGATGTAGTTGGTTGAAGGTGATTGAAAATATCAGATCAGTCGAAGTTGAGCTGTTAGCATCACAGAGAAGAAACTTGTGACTGTGAGGCGCAGAACAAATGAAAAGATGCTGGAGCAGTGCTTGACACCATCTCTCAAGCACACTAGAGGAAATGGGATCCTCTTTGGTGCTGCTAAAGGATGTCATTTGTACAGAGGAAAAGGATTTTTTTTAACAAGGAAGGCTAACTCCATTTTACCATAAATCCATTGCCATGTGGACCCAGTGGACGGCTTTTGACTGGAGCCAGTTTTATCCTACAAGACAGACCCAAAGCTTCGCCCTGAATGATGCAAGACATATTAAGTGAAGGAGCAGTCAAGCTGTAATGCTGTGAAGTTCATCATCGCTGCAAATGGAAGATTCTTTAAGATTTTCAAGCAGAAAATTGTTATTTCAAGCAGAAATCATTATTACTTCTAACTTTGACTGTGGCTTTTTGATCAATTATGTGCCTCATTTCATGTGTAGAAATTAGTGCTGTCAGTTTAACGCGTTATTAACGGCGTTAACGCAAACCCATTTTAACGGCGTTCATTTTTTTTTCGCGCGATTAACGCGTTGTAGATTGACGTTCTTTTTGCCCTCCCAAACTGTGTAGAAGGCCAACGTTACGTTTGCGTGAATGGTGAGCGCGATACGGCAAAATGGATGATAAAAAGCTTCTGAATAGAAAATTGTGTTGTGCAAAAGAAGCGAGCTTCACTGTTGTCTGAAAATGTCATCAGGCAGCTGGCTGAAAGCACAGAAGTAGTAGGCTTACCTTTTATTGGTTACCTAACTGTTACGGTTCATTGTTTTTGAAATAAGAGGCCTGACTTCTATGTTCACAGCAAACTTGAAAAAAAAGAAAATATTAAGCCATGGTTTAACTGCACTATAGGCTGAGTCCTTGTTTATCTGAAATGTGCACTTCATAATTTTATTTTGTACCGCCCTGTTTGGCAATGTTGTTTTTCAATTAAATAAAACATTGCATAAAGCAAGCCAATCCACCTTCCATGTTGATAAGACATAAAATAAAATAAAATGATGGAAAAAAATTATTGAAGAGACATTTAGAATGTGCGATTAATTAATTTGCGATTAATCTCAATTCATTTTGAGTTAACTATGACTACAAAAATGCGATTAATCGCGATTTAAATATTTTAATCGTTTGACAGCACTAGTACAAATCTAAGATTTCCAGTCATTTTCTGGGTGATTCCAAACTGAACAGTAGTGTAAGTAAAGGAAAAGTCCATAAACGATGATCAGTTCAGTTTTGGAGCCTGGCGGCCCTGACCTGTCTTCCCCAAGCTGACCCCGTCTGTTCTCGTGTTCTCCAGGAGAGCGACTACTTCACACCGCAGGGAGAGTTCCGCGTGGACAAGGCCGGGTCCCCCGTGCTGCTCAACTGCCTCATGTATAAGATGTCCTACTACCGCTTCGGTGAGATGCAGGTAAGCACACTACTCAGCCATCTCAGCTGCGCTCACACCGTCCGCATTCCTGGAGGGAGACCGGGTGGGAATGATGGAGATTGGTATGGATGAGCCTAACTCCTTCCTTTGGGATGAACACATGTCCCTATCCCACCAACAGGGAACGGGTTCCGCACAATTTCGCGCACCTAAGAATCCTGAACGGAACCAAGTTCAAGAGCCCGTTCCCTATTGGTCAAAAAGGCGGTAGCAGTGATCTGATCATTAGGAGAGTGCATTCACCAGCCAAATAATGCTGTAACTACTGAAGATATCTATTTTATTAAAAGGCAGGCGGCCTGTTTGATCTAGTTTAGAATTATTGATTTAGAAAACAGTATCCCACAAAACAAGGTCATACATCTGTTTGGGTTTGTCAGAATCTGTTTAACTAGTTTAGCTACAGAGACACTAAACCAACTGACCTGTGTTTTATTACCTCCAGCAAGGAGGTTATGCGATCGGGTCCGTTCATTTATTTGTCCGTCTGTCTGTTTCTCTTTCTGTCTGTGGACAACATGTCTCCGAAACTACTGGGCGCATCTGTCTGAAATTTTCACCAGAGGTGGATTTTGGTCCTGGGACATCCCCATTAAAATTATGGCTGAATCCTGATCCTGATTTGTGTACCTCCTTGCTGGAGGTCAGAATCTCCGATTGCTCTTGTTTTATTTTATTATGTTTATTGTAATCCTGATGAACCTCCTTATCCTCTGCAGCTGGATTTCCGCACGCCGCCAGGATTCGACCGCACACGGAATGCCGAGATCGGCAACAAGGACATCCGCCTGAAGCACCTGGAGGAGGCGTTCACCTCTGAACACTGGCTTGTGCGCATCTACCGCGTCAAGAAGCCTGAGAACCGACAGGGCCTGGACCACAAGCCCCGGAACCTCAGCCAGAAACAGAAGTACATCTCCAAAAAGGTCAGCCAACGTCTGTCAATTACTCCTCTCTTTCTGTCTCTTTCTTAATTTCTTTCTTGACAATCTTTTTCTATCTTTTTTTTTTTTTACTTGGCATAAATACACATCTTTCTCCTGCGCACTTTTGTCTTTCTCTCTTGCTGCCTCTGTCCTTCAAGTGACCTGACAGACGAAAGGAACCTGTTTGCCGTAGTAGAGATGGTGACTCATCAAATGTGTGAGTGTGTGTGAATGAGTGAATCTATGACAGTCCATTGTAACTCTCTCTCTTTCTCTTCCTCTGGCCTAGACATCTAAGAAGAAGAGGGGTTACATAAAGAACAAGCTCATGATGAAGAGAGGCAAGAGGCCGACCAGAAGGTCTGTTTAACTGCCACCAGAAGGGACAGGACAAAAATAAAGACGCAAATCTCAAAGGACAACTTCGAAAAAATACAAAATACAAAAAAAGAGACAATGAAAAAGCAGCAAGCTAAGTAATCCACCAATCAAGGCGAAGGAGAGGAAGAGGAAGAGGAAGAGAGGAGAGACGGCCGTTGTCTGAAGAGGTGCCGAGAGGAGGGAGTGTGCAGCACGAGGTTGCAGTGCTGGGTTATGACGACATGGAGCTCTGCGACCTGAATGCCTCTGTTTATTTGTCTTTTTGTTTTTTCCTGTGGGGGTGGGGGTTGTTAGGAGAGGGTGGGTTGGGATGGATGGATGGATGGATGGATGGAGGGAGGGAGGGAGGGAGGGAGGGAGGGAGGGAGGGAGTGAGGGAAAGAAGAGCGGGAGAGAGAGAAGAGCGAAGCCAGAGCGAGTCTGCAGCCCATGTTTTTGTTTTAATTGTGACCACCATCATCATCATCATCATCATTTTCATCGTCATCTGCACTTGGCATGTGTTCCTTCCGTGTAGTGAGTCTCTGTTCGACGGGTTGGCTTTTGTACTTGAATGTTTTGATAGTACTGGGCAAGTGGTCTTTACATCCCCTTCCCCCCACCATCACCACCACACCATTGTTCCCACTGATATGATAGAAGCATATGGCCATTTTAGAGAAAGATGCCATGTTTGATGAGAGTCCCAGCCGTGTGGCGCCTAAAGGTGGTGGCACCAAAGATAGTTTGTTGCTCAGGGCAAGAGTGATTGTGGGGAGGGTGGGGGGGAGGTTAGTTAGTTTATAACCAGTAAAGGTGGGGTCAGAGGAGGGGGGTGATGTGTGTAGGTCAGTCACTCCCAATGCTCATTCTTGAATTGTGTGCACGCCCGCCTTATTTAAAAAAAAAAAAAAAAATTAAAATTAAAAAAACAACCAACCAATTATAAAGGATTTCTAGATGACATATGGGCAATTTGGGTAATTTTTAAAATGTATTTGCTTTTTTTTGTGTCATTTTGTTTGTTCCTTCCTACTAGTGTTTGTTTTTTTTTTTGTTTTTTTTTTACTGATTGTAAAAAATTGAAAGAAAGAGTTGCAATAATATCTCGAAGTGGGGAGGGGAAAACTTAAGAAATGAAGTTCTAGATTTGTTTGGTTTAATATAAATAATAAAAGCCTCCCATTCTGATGTCCTGCTGCTAGGCTTCAATCAGTTTATTGGCTAGCGTCGGTTGCACCCTGTGTGTTTGTGTCTGCATGTGTGTGTGTGTGTAGTCAGACAGTGAGTGCAGCCCACCATCTTAATGCTCTCGTCCACACCTGGCACCCAGTCAACCGTAGTAGGACTGTGGGCCCCAGGTTGCTGTCTGCTGGACTTGGCTTCACCTGCTGTGTGTCTATGGAGAAATTTGCAGTTTGAGAGCAGTTGTTGTTGTCTTGTTCCTTTTTGTTTTTCCCCATTCAGTCTCTGAACAGTGAGATTATCCACACAATGCTACATGAGATCATTTTAGGTGACTTTTTATTTGTTTGGTTTCGTTTAGTCTTATTCACTTTTCCCACACACCCTAGTTCCAAGGGCCACCTAGCCCTGGTTTCCGTAGTGAAATTGATCTTAATTGTTTACTTGTCCACGAGTTCTTGTTGCCCCCATTGCCACCCCGCTCCTCTGCTTCTCGGTCTGCAGTGCTGCTTTCGCTTAGTGTATGTAGTGTGAGATTGCCATGACAGAGGGACATAACGGTCATTCAGTTACTGCAGAGGAAGGACGACACAGGCCCTTGAAGCCATCCACGGAACATCATATTGAAATCTCTTAAAGACAAAGACAAGGAAAAACAGAAACAATCTCAAAGGACTCAGAGACGCTCTCTAGGGTATTTATTTACACACTGCGGAAGCTAACAGAAGATAGCCTTCCAACACGAAATGCAAAAATTGTATTTTTGTTTTTCTAAGTCAAGGTTTATTCCTTCAATTGTAAAAAAAAAAAAAAAAAAAAAGAAGATGGATGCTGTTTTGAGAATGAAATGATGCCTTTGTGATTAAAGGAGTAAATGACTGTGTAGTCTTGACACATTTTTGTATTTTTTTCCAGCAACATACGTCATGAAAAGTGGGGCAAGGTTGGTGAATTTAAAACTTAAATGGCTAGTCTTGTGAAATGGTGAAAAGTGTTGATAGGTCAAACATTTTAATGTTTAATTCCTGTCAGTTGTTAGGTTTGATATCATACTTCTGATGGAGATAAAACCATGTTTTTATTCCAAAAACCTTGTTCAGTTCAAAAAAAAAAAATATGTGTAGGTGTAATTCAGTCAACAAACATGAGAGATTTTTTTTTACTAAACATTCAGTGAAATTGCCTTAATGATCATGACGATGGTATCAGACGTCACTAAAAGGTTTGATTCACTGTGGGAGCCCAGTTCAAGTCTTAGGTCATCTTGGCTCTTGGCTTTATAGTTAAACCACAGTGCACATTAAGACTTCACGTCTACACTTTCTAGCCTCTCAATGATTTTCAAGGACCACTAGATGGCAGCACGGGCACACCATTAGCATGCCATGGCCCTACACCCAGGTGCCTCGGCATTTGCTATGAAGAGATGTGTAGAACAGAATTAGCCCCATCCTTGACACATGTCTGAGGGAGAACAGAAAACACCCTATGTTCTATTCCCTGGGTAAAACACATGGAGGGGTACAAGCATATCATAAGCACTAATTAACCTGTAGATAACCTGACAGACACTCAACGTGAGTAATAGACAGTGCGTTATTACATGTCTAACACTTTTCAGCAGGACATCATTTGCAGTAAAGAATGTTACTAATGTGACTTACAGGGGCAAACAATCTTCCTGATTGCCATGGCATCTTTGATTAAACATATACCCAACTTAACCTCCTCGCACTGAATGTCAAACATGACGGCCTAACTGATCTGAAAAAGTGAATGTGATTTGCATAGGTTCTACAATGGCGGAGTGCGTTTGGTCAAAGCTCTGTGAATACATTGTGATACTGTGCTTCTCATTCAGGTTATACACACACACACACAAACACACACACAAACACATTCAGTTAATCAATCCAACTGGAACACCAGTCACAGGAGGAATGCGTGTCCACAACTTCTAAAACTTCTCTTGCCTTCAGCTGTAATGCACAGACTGTCTTCACATTAGTGCAAAAGTGCTTGACTGTCTCAGTAAGGCTGGACATTAACCTGTAGTGCCTGTAACGTTTCACAAAAAGGGTTGCAGAGCCAAGATCATGTCCATGGTGGATATTCATTACGATTCCATAATCAAGCAATAAACCACTGCTGACTGGATAATTTAGTTGGCATTCTGTTTTAACTCGATTTTTTTGTGTCATTTTAGTGGGAAACACACATTTCTAATGAACCTGAAAGCATTGGCTCTCCTTCCAATCCCTCTGCTGAGTTAATTGGAGACTAATGGCAGACAGCAAGCAGGTCAGCCTTTCCCAATCCTGACCCACTAACAGCCTCCTCTGCGGAGTCCAGTGACATCTATTTAGCCTGAGACACATCCAGATCCAGACAGTGCCGTGGGCTGAGAGGCTGAGTGTATCCCTGTGAAAGCATTTCATTTCACGCAGGCCTCTGGACTTTCAAGTGTAGTCTCTTATGACGGGAGAGAAACAGTCCTTGAACTTCATAAAGCAATCTTCTCTATTTAGTATGAACTTGGATTTAGAGATGGGGTTGGGCCGTGTTGCGAGAGCTTACTGAGATGAGATTCAACTCTTCGGAGCTTTAGTGGCTGCGCAGGGATACATTGTTAGGCGTCTGTAAACGCACACGATTACCGCTCAATCTTCTATGAAGTAAAATCCTTGAAATCCTTCGTACAGACACATGGAACAATGAAGTAACCAAACCATGTGTTTCTGAAACTACATCTTTTGTATACTGGAACAGAGGACTATCAGTGTTTCAAAAAAGGGACACTGGAATCTAGTCTTCTTTACCTCCTAGTTCTCACCCCTGGTCCCCTGTTTCGACTCCCCATCACATGCCAGTACAGTAATGACATGCACCCAGCAGCCACTTATAGGAATAGGAGAGGGCACAATGAGTTTTGGTGTTTGTTGGCCGAACCCCGGTGCTCTGTGTGACCATTTTACGACGGTGTATGCTGTGCTGGCAACCACAGTTGGGCTGTGGTAAGTGTTCACCGTTGCCTTCACCGGCTTCTCTCCATCCTCTCGCCCACAGAGGACCCCTGCGGTGGCTTATTACTCCTTCATCAGTGGAGAACAATTCTATTCATGGGGGCAAAAAAAGGTCCTTCTGCAATAGGGTTTATGCTTTTGTTTTTTCTCTCCTCCGTGGCCATCAGATTTAATTGTTCTAGCTTATCAGAGCCTGTGTGTGTAAGTGTGGGTGTAAGTGTGTGTGTGTGTGTGCACTTGCCCTCGAGCACCTATGGAGCTTGGCGCCTATGTGATGACAAACATCTGGATGTGCTAATTAGCTGTAGAGCTGGGGATTTGGAACTAATGAGCAGACTTTGTGCGTGGGTGAAACAGGAGCACATATACTTCACTCCTCAGCCTGAACTTTCCCCACGTCTATGTCCACGTCCTCCTGACGACCACAACAGGGCTACGATCACAGCAGAGAATGTGTGGAGCTTCTGTCTGTTCTGAAGATCATCACCAGAAGAGCCAAGAAACAGCCACTCTAGACAGTTTTGCCCATCCAGTCGAGATCGACAACAGAAAAAGCATGTTTTTGAGGATCAGATCCTTTGTATAAATACCATGAGGTCTCCTTATTTCAAGTTATCCTTATTAGAAGTCCTTATTTCACACTTTCAGTTTCAAGTGTGACCAGAGAGTGTGTGGCTATAATAGCACTATACCCCATGGTGTCACTAAAGATGGCCACCCTCTTACAAACACCTGGTGTGGAAAAAAAATATATATAATACTGCAATTACAAAAAAATTATAAATATACTCCTGACATTTGCTGCCAACATGTTTTTGTCCTTTTTTCATTAGTTTTGTTAATGTGGTCCTGGAGGGTTTACAGCAGGGTAATGTGTGGATGGATATCTGAGCTCCCTGCTGGAATCTTTTGGTTTAGGCTACGTGTTAGGCACTGGTCATCTAGAGCTACACATGTAAGTTAATGGGAGAGTTGGACGCCTTCTCGCTGTGCTTCCCTTTGACGTGTGCTCATCTTGCCCCCTTCCTCCGGTCAGCCCTCCCTCTGTAGAGCCACACCCCTCTCTGGACTGGGCTATGTGATTGACAGCTGGAGTTTGGCGTCTGCTTGGGGTCCCCGTCAGTGAGCTTTCCACAGTGGATTGTGATACACCCAGCCGTCTCCCTACACACATAAAAACACAACAAACAAACAGAGAGAGAGAGAGAAAGGAAGAGAGTTAGTGCTATGGACATCCTTTGATATAAACCGATTACAATGCAAAAACCTTGTCTGGTTAGGAACAAACACAAGAGTACTGCTTGACAATGACCCATAAGAGTAACCATGGCTGATGTAAGAGGCATTAGGCTGTTGAAGGGGACAGGGACAGGGTGAAAGGGATGTGCTGAGAGTGTCTGAGTCCCATCTGCTAGCTGCCACAATATCCCATATCCCTCTCCCTCCCCTCCCCTCCCCTCCCCTTCCCTCTCCCTCCACTCAATCTACTCCTTCCATTCCATACAGCATCTCAGGGTTGTCTAGTAGCATTACAACTCTACTGTGTGGTGTTGTTGTGCATTACGTGCACAGTATTTTCATGACCTGTCTTTGGAGTGTTTTGGCACGGCCCGGTGTTCTGGATCCGGCTCCCTGCCCGCTCACCTCTTTGATGAAGTATTTGGGTTTCCAGGCCGTGTTGGTGGCAGCCCTCTGTCGCTCCTCGCCCCGCTGCCGCTCCTCCAGCTGGTGCTTCTGCTCCGTCGCCGCCTCCATGCTCCCCGTCCTCAGCGCCCTCGTCACGTGCTGCCACAGCCGCCTGTCAATCAAAGCACCACTGGATAAGGACACGGAGAGAGTCCACCTTTGTTTATGCGAACAGAGACCCTGCAAAGCCTAAATACTGTGTTTGTGTAAACCAGTGCGTAAAACCAACAGTGGTTCGTGTTCATAGTTCAGCATGTTAATACAAAACATTACACAGTCCATATCGCTCCAACAGTGGGATCTCGCATATAGACCATGGGCCCATATCCAAAATAGCTCACTATGCTCACATATTCACTACCAAAGTCAACCTTCTCTGCATATCTACACACCTCATTCACAAATAACACGCTGTTCAGAATGTAGAGTACCTGTTTAAGTATGGCTGTTCACACCTGAAACTGTACATTTCAGATATACATACACGCCTGCACAGATGGACGTGTATGCATCCACAATACTGTAATTGTGGCTTTATTATCAGTGAGACGCTTGCTATGCTGCTGCATGATAACAACCCCCCACCCCCCCCCCTCCATCCCTTCAGCTGGCAAGAAGAGCTGCACATAACCTGATTAACACGATACAGTGTCACCCATGGACAGCATCCAGCAGAAGAGATCAATGCAAAGGGCCTGGACAGTGGAGGACTCTGTGACAGGTTGTGGTTGCAAAGGGGGCTTGTTTGGCATCCTCACTTCCACTAGAAAGAGGTGCTGCTCACGTGGCTGGGCAGATGAACTGTGAACAGGCTAGTTCTTCCCCTCCCCTGCCCTCCCCTGCCCTCGTTCAGCCTGCCATGAGGGTACCAAAGCAGCCCTCCCCCTCTACGCTCTGGTTCTCCCTTTTTTTTTGGAGCAATCCTATTCCATTATGCACTATGCAAAAACCTCCCGGACTGATAGCATTATCCTGCTGCGCTGACGCTAGTGTGATTAGGCATTATGTTGGCGGACCCTGGTCCAACACGGCTCCTGGCCCGCTCTCTCTGAACAACCACCTCCTGTTTTCACCTCCTGTTTTCACCTCCTGTTTTCACCTCCTCTCAATGAGCACCGCAGCGGATGATGAGGGAGCAGTGGAGTACATTTAGGATGAAGTGTGCGTGTGCTGTGAGTGAAGGTGAACTTGTTTTGTGTAAGAGCTTAGGCAGGATGGTGTGTGTGTCTGTGTGTGTGTGTGTGTGTGTGTGTGTGTGTGTGTGTGTGTTTGTGTGTGGGTGTGTGTGGTGTCAGTCTGTGTGCCTCGAGGGGCGGTGTTACAAAAAAAAAAAAAAAATGTTCTGAAAACTCAGATGGAGCTCACCGATCACGCCAACCCTGCAGAGCCCTCCAGTCATGCTATCTGGCGCTGTCGGTGGAATTAAGAGCACCCCCATCTCCCCACCCACGAGGCCAGTAGTAGTGTGTGTGTGTGTGTGTGTGTGTGGGGGTGGGTGTCTAGAGAGGCCTGTGCAGTCAGTAAAGTTTAATTAGCCGAGTCCAGGAGAAGTCTGAGGTCGCTAATAACCGTTGCATACTTCTGAGCCTTGGCTAACTCAGACTGATTGCGTGGCATGAAGCGCTTGAATGAGGTCAGCGCTAAAGCTGGTCGCTGTTGGAAGGGAGTTGTTGTTTTTCCCCGAAGTGATTACAGCTGGATTTTCAGAGGGGAAGAAAATATACTATAATATGCAGGATCTTGTAAGAAGGCAGTTGTATAATGCTGTTACACAGAAAAAACACACCATCTTTCACCAGGGAGGGAAAGACTTAAGTGAGAAGTAGCTCTTTACATGTGCAGTGTAACAACACCTCCTTGAAGCTCTAGACCTACTCTCATCACAACTGTCACACTATATAAAGTGAAGGAGTCAACAGCACAAATGATGAATCATAGCTACACTCTTAATTAGACGATGGACTGAGCTTGTCATGATACAATGAGATTGCCCTTACCTCACAGTGCAACTATCTTTGTCGAAGCAACATCAAAAAAGCATAAAGGCATAAAAAGGTCCCCATTACTCTAACAACCAGCACTTTAGTACTATTCACACTCAACCCCAACAGAATCCAAATCACAAAAGCACATCAGTTTTCTTTGCTGGCAGTGTTCCTGCTCAATAGACCAAGACCAAATAGCTGGAGAGCATGAAGACAGGAGCAACAGCTGAAACATCCCCCGGTCTCACTCCTCACCTTGACTCATATGGACCCTGATCCCCCGGTCTCACTCCTCACCTTGACTCATATGGACCCTGATCCCCCGGTCTCACTCCTCACCTTGACTCATATGGACCCTGATCCCCCTGTCTCACTCCTCACCTTGACTCATATGGACCCTGATCCCCCGGTCTCACTCCTCACCTTGACTCATATTGACCCTGATCCCCCGGTCTCACTCCTCACCTTGACTCATATGGACCCTGCTTCTCCATGGGCCGGATCTTCTTGTTGATGACTAGCAGCTTGCCGGTGTCAATCACTTTGGTCTCTCCGCTGCTATAGGTGAACTCCAGCGTTCCGTTCCACTCCCCCTGTGCCTTACAGACAATGGTGCCCGTGGAGTTGTGCTTGACCTCCGCCGTCACCCTGTGAGAAAGCACCAGAGGATGAGGATAAGGTCTCTGGTCAGAGGCAGTGAGCTTAACTCCTACCGTCATGCTCACCACCGTGAAAACATGCCCTTGAAAATGGCATCCATCTTCCACGGAAATATCTTGTATCGTAAAAACAAAGTCATATACAGACCAGGAGGGTATTCCACGTATGGGTTTAGTGACAAACCTGGATAAGTTAACTCAGACTAAGTGGTAAACCTCCTAATAGAAGAGCCCTCTGGCGTTGTTTTGCTAAGAGAATGAACCAATGGGGGTTCTTTTATTAGGAGGTTTACCACTTACTCTGAGTTAACTTATCCAGGTTTGTCATTAAACCACGTACGAACAATACCCCCCAGATATAACAACAACAACAAATAGTGAATAATACACCCATACGGGACATCCATATACACATAAAAAAATCTCTTGAAACACACACACACCTGTGTACTTTCCCTCCATAGAAGGGCTTTGTGTGGAAGGAGACCGTGGCGGAGTATCCGCTCTTGGCACAGGCGATGGACACCTTGCCTCCGAGCTCCACCCAGGGCACGGTGAGGATGGAGCGGGCGTAGGCGGAGGGCAGCCCGAACACATACACCTCATCATGCTCCAGCAGGTGCAGCGTTCCTGAGAGACAGAAAGAGAGAGAGAGAGAGAGAGATATATACATAGAGAGATATATAGAAATAAATATATATATATAGAGAGAGCGAGAGAGAGAGAGAGAGAGAGAGAGAGGAGGAGGAGGGTCAGAGCCCATCATCAAGAGACAGATCCCATAATCAGGTAACTTGAGTGGAATCTCTCAGGGTTGTGGGTGTGTGAGATTAGCTCCAGACAGATGGTGCTTGTACATGCCTCCTGTCTCCACAGGCCTAGCCCTGTCTCACCCACCCCCCAACTCCATCCCATTCCACCCCACCACCCCCACACCCAGCCTACAGTCCCAGTGACATAACAGACAGCTGTGTTGTGGCAAAATCTGCTGCAGGCGTACGTCCAGGTCTCACAGATACACATCTGTTTCACCAAAACAGACATGGTGTTAGGAGGGGGGGGGGGGGGGGTGGTTGGAGGTAGGTGGGGGCATGGCCAAGCTCCATCCCCCCTGGCGCCGGCTCACAGTAGGGGGTCCAAGCATTGGCAGTGTGCGGCATGCAGAGATGGAGCTTCAAAGCCGCCCTGGAAAGCTGCTGGGTCAGCATGCTCTGAGCCCTCACTACAGGGCGGCTGCAGGATGGACTACGAGCACTGAACTCACAGAGCCCTGTGTTATCTGATGCTCTGACGAGGAAACTGTGTGGTGCTGAGCCAAAATGGCCAGAGCAGGGACACATCAGTTATCATCCTGTTGAAGGACACCCTGCTTTCCAGTGCTGGTCCTTGGGCGGATGTTTCTAATGCTAGCCGTAGCGCTACAGCCCCAGGCTAATCTGTGGATAACCATTCTGGGCTGACTGTGTGTGTCCAGCACTCGAGGGGAGATCACAGGTGCAAGAGCGACAGCTGGGCCTTCACGCCCCCTCATCTTCAAACATGCTGCGATGAAAGGCACCGCTCAGGTGTGGGATGTCAGGTCCCCCCACACACTCTTCCACTGCTACATTCATCACAAACCCAAATCAAGTCAACCACTGAACAAATACCTATAGTACCAGTGCCAGATCAAAGCCATAGAATGGCATGTCCAAATAGCACGGAATACACAAATGGAATGTCCGAGAGCAAGTCTAAAGGAGCACTAAATGGCGTAGAAGGTAGTTACTGATTGCAAATTAGTTGTTGCAAATTATTTTGGACTTCTGGACAATTAAACAACTCAGAAATGAAAACATCCTGGTTTCAAGTGTATTATTATATGAAATTGTATCCGTCAACATGGACCAAAATGTGTAAAAGGCATCACACTGAAGGACTAAAGAGGCATCGAACACATCAAGAACTCAAGAAGAAAAAACATTTAACCTTTAGGACAAATAGATTAATCGCACTGGTGTGGAATTAATAATCTCATCTACTCGTGTTTCGTCCTTTTATGTTTGGAAGTGACGAAATACAAAGGCGCTAGCACAGCAGTGTGGTGACAAAATAAATAGACAAATAAACAATGCATCACTTTCTCTGAGAGCCTGTAGTGGTTCCATGATCCCATCACTGAAGGCTGCAGACGCAAATCCCCTTTAAATCCCCTGTAAACTTCCCCCTCTCATTAGCACCGCGTGCTCACTCTGGGGGAATCAACGCGTTCCATCTAGTTAGTAATTAATGCTGTCCTAATTACCGCTCGGTCCTAATTGGCTAATGTTTGGCGCTCAACGGCTGCTGTTCCTATTCCCGCCGTGATCTGCGGTTCACTGAACACCTGTGATGCTCCACGCGGTTTTGTTCGCTACACAGAGCCAGGGGTGACAGCGCTGTCCCACCATGCGAGAGAAAGCGCAGCCATTTAGCGTCCTGGTGCTACGAGGCTTGCAGCGCTGGAGGCATTTGTGTTCGCCTCAGCAAGAGTGACTGACTGACAGATGGAAGTACAATGTTTCACCGGTAAATACCCCAATTCCTGGGGGTGACACCATCTGATCCAGGAACAGCTTTAGCCCTAGAACACACATGTCTAAAAGCATCAGGAACTGCAGCAAGGCTACTCTGTCCCAAAAAAACCCTCACTGCATAAAAAGGGCCAAATCCTCCGAAGAGCAAGCTTAAGGATAAATATTTATGCTTATGCATAATATTTAATGATCAGATGAATTATGAAGACCAGAATAACTCATTTAAATAGAATAGCTGGAGAAAAAAACATTGTTTCATCGTCAACAACTCTGTTCAGGTGGTTCTTTTCATCTTTCAATCCCCTACCTTCTCCCACCATGGACACCCCGATGGACATCCCCATGAACTTGCTCTTGGTCCACACGTGCGCGTTCACACACATCCTCTTCTCCTTGCACTCGCAGTAGAACCCCGACACTGGCGGGTGGTGTGACACCTGCTCCGCCAAAAAGCGCAGCCGTAGCCGGTCACCCGCTGCGTCCCCGG
>NC_137917.1:3582016-3672016 GCF_963457725.1 Sprattus sprattus | reverse complement strand
AAGAATGATTTTTAGACGAGTACGTAATTCAACACTCGTATCGCTATCGGTGCATCCCTACAGAATCTCTCCATCTGTGGTTGTAGATCTAGCCTGGTCTGAGCATAGTATGAAGAGACGAACAGCAGCAACTACAACACAGACACTGTTTGAGTGCAGGAAACCACTGGCTGCTTTGTAATGGCCCACAAAATTCAGCTGGAAAGTGCTGTTATTTTAAGTGGCTCTGACAGAGGCAGTTGTTTCCTATCCAAACACACAAACACACACAGCGGAGGAGACAGACAGGCAGGGGGCAGGATCCTGACATGGTCACACACCAGCGAGTCGCACCGCATACGTGCCTGAAGGGGCTGAGCTTGACAGGCCGCGGTGAGTCTCTCTGTGAGGACCATCTCTTACACTGCACACACACACACACACACACACACACACACACACACACACACACACACGGTCTCTCTCTGTCTATCTCAAACTTGCTCCTATGGCTCTCTCTTTCGCTTTCTCTGTCTCATTCTGTCTTTTGTGTGTATGATCTTGCTCTCTGTCAAGTGTCTTGTGGCATAATGACCTGCGTATACACACACACCCACACACATGTATAATGACCTGCGTATACACACCCACACACATGTATAATGACCTGCGTATACACACCCACACACATGTATAAGGACCTGCGTATACACACTCACACACATGTATAATAACCTGCGTATACACACTCACACACATACAAGGATGTGCATTTACACATTACTGACGCCTACTTCAAATGTTTAAGGAAGACTACATACAAATTGGATTAAAATTTTCTATAATCTATGCAGGAAAATATCAAATATTATTTGTATAGATCATATATTATCTTTATAAAAATATCTAAATATTATCCATTTCTACAGGAAGTTTCAAATATATATAGATTAGAAATGTTAATGAAAAGGATTGCCGCAAACACATTTGTTTGATTTCTATGTTTGACCTGGAATCCCTGTTAAAGTAAAGCACTTATGTGGAGCAGGCCTTAAAATAACTCTAACACACCCATCCACCACTTATCTACATTACCACTGAACCCACCCTACAAACCAACCAGCGGTGAAAATAAACACCCCATTCATCTCAGCCTCTCCTTCACCTCTCCTGACTCCTGGCCCAGGGCAAGTTATGCACTTAAGCATCATGCCATTGTACAGACCATCACAACAACCACCCTGTCCACGTCTGGAGCATTCCAGAATCCTCTAGCGTCCTCTACTGTTCACTAGGCACAGTGCAACACAGCGTAGCTGGGGAAGTCATCCTTCAGTGTGTGGGTGGAGTGTGTCTGATGACGGATGGACTGAAAATGTCAGGGGAGAGCAGAAATGGAATTTAAGAGAGAAAAAAAGCTTAGAATAGAATGGACTTCCATCAACATGATTGATCCGAATGGCATTTTAGATCCATTAACAGAGGAATTCTTCAGCTGACACAATGTGAGACTGCATCCTACCAATCCCTATGATTCAGGACAGTAGAGATCAGTACATACAGCCATGAATATTTCACCCCTACAATCTACACATAGACATCAGTATCACGCGCACACACACAGATATATTTGATTTGATGTGTGTTTGAGAGAGAGTAAGAGAGAGAGAGAGAGAGAGAGAGAGAGAGAGAGAGAGAGCGAGAGAGAGAGAGAGAAAAAAATACAGAGTGTGTGTGAAAGCGAGACAGAGAGAGAGACAAACTCACATACTCTGTTTTGGCTCCTGGCCCACAATGATAAAAACATGATGTTTTTATGAAGATTTGTGAGGCTTCAGTGTGTTTCATGGTTTCCTAACTCACAGGCACAACCACCCGGCAGATGGATCACATCGCCTCACCAACTCTGCTGCTTCCTTCAGTTATTCTCCCTTTTAGGATGTTTGAGTCTCCTAATGCAGATCAACTGTTAAAGCAATTACAGTCCCAAGGCCACGGGTCCTTCAACCATCAAGTCAGAAGTAATGAACTGGGGGTCTGTGAGTGTTAAGAGATAACACTTTTGCTAATTATAATGCAAATCAATAGCCTGGATACCAGCCTGAACTCCGCCCACAAAATATTTGGTCTGGGAGATTCAGTCTGGCTTTGAGCTAGTTGGGAGAGATTCAAGTTTTTGGAAAAGCAATCTGACTAATCAAATTGTAAGGGCGGGCTTTATACGTTGATGGACAGATGACCAACAAATGCTTGAGTTGATTAGATAGATAGATTATAAATCGAACAAAGATGGCGCCGTCTCGGGAGCTTAGTGGGACATATTTTATATGATTTAAGCTATCTACATGACTTTTTTATGTGTACATTGACTCGGTTAGTTGTGTATGTGCAACACGAATGTTGCAGAGGATTGAAGGTCTTAACTGAAGCGCTCTAGACCATTATTGATAGGTTATTGCTAACGCTTAGACAAAAACTCCATTGAAACACATAGTAGCTAGCTAGCCTTGCTGCTAATAGTACGTGAGCAGGCATATCTCACAGATATTGACAGCGCATTCATTTTAAAAGAGGAACAGAGAAACGCGATCAAGGCATTTGTCGATCGAAAATATGTTTTTGCCGTCCTTCTTACGGGATCCGGTAATAGTTTTATTGTATAAGATGGTCATACTATGCTGCTCTGATAAGTTGTAGGTATCCAATTGAGCGAAGAGGCATTTTTTTTCCTGGTTCGTTGAAACACGCCCCATAATCACAGCCCAATGGCTCAGCATCAGACTCATATTCTGACTAGGATTATGAGTATGACATCGTCAAGCTAGCAAATCAATATAAAACAAATAGAATCTGTAAATTAGTTGACTCTAACAACAAAAAACACATGGCGTCCCCTCATCAGGCTCATCAGTCACTTCATGACAGGCATAAGAACAAAATCCAGCATCCCTGGCACTCAACAGTGCTCAGACACGCCACACTCATCCCTGACCAGCGCTCAGACACGCCACACTCATCCCTGACCAGTGCTCAGACACACCACACTCATCCCTGACCAGCGCTCAGACACGACACACTCATCCCTGACCAGTGCTCAGAAACACCACACTCATGTCTCATCCCTGACCAGTGCTCAGACACGACACACTCATCCCTGACCAGTGCTCAGACACGACACACTCATCCCTGACCAGTGCTCAGACACACCACACTCATCCCTGACCAGTGCTCAGACACACCACACTCATCCCTGACCAGTGCTCAGACACACCACACTCATCCCTGACCAGTGCTCAGACACGACACACTCATCCCTGACCAGTGCTCAGACACGACACACTCATCCCTGACCAGTGCTCAGACACACCACACTCATCCCTGACCAGTGCTCAGACACGACACACTCATCCCTGACCAGTGCTCAGACACACCACACTCATCCCTGACCAGCGCTCAGACACGACACACTCATCCCTGACCAGTGCTCAGACACGACACACTCATCCCTGACCAGTGCTTAGACACGACACACTCATGTCTCATCCCTGACCAGTGCTCAGACACGACACACTCATCCCTGACCAGTGCTCAGACACGACACACTCATCCCTGACCAGTGCTCAGACACACCACACTCATCCCTGACCAGTGCTCAGACACGACACACTCATGTCTCATCCCTGACCAGTGCTCAGACACGACACACTCATACCTGACCAGTGCTCAGACACGACACACTCATCCCTGACCAGTGCTCAGACACGACACACTCATCCCTGACCAGTGCTCAGACACGACACACTCATCCCTGACCAGTGCTCAGACACACCACACTCATCCCTGACCAGTGCTCAGACACGACACACTCATACCTGACCAGTGCTCAGACACGACACACTCATCCCTGACCAGTGCTCAGACACGACACACTCATCCCTGACCAGTGCTCAGACACGACACACTCATCCCTGACCAGTGCTCAGACACGACACACTCATGTCTCATCCCTGACCAGTGCTCAGACACACCACACTCATCCCTGACCAGTGCTCAGACACACCACACTCATCCCTGACCAGTGCTCAGACACACCACACTCATCCCTGACCAGTGCTCAGACACACCACACTCATCCCTGACCAGTGCTCAGACACGACACACTCATCCCTGACCAGTGCTCAGACACGACACACTCATCCCTGACCAGTGCTCAGACACACCACACTCATGTCTCATCCCTGACCAGTGCTCAGACACGACACACTCATCCCTGACCAGTGCTCAGACACACCACACTCATCCCTGACCAGTGCTCAGACACACCACACTCATCCCTGACCAGTGCTCAGACACGACACACTCATCCCTGACCAGTGCTCAGACACGACACACTCATGTCTCATCCCTGACCAGTGCTCAGACACGACACACTCATCCCTGACCAGTGCTCAGACACGACACACTCATCCCTGACCAGTGCTCAGACACGACACACTCATCCCTGACCAGTACTCAGACACGACACACTCATCCCTGACCAGTGCTCAGACACACCACACTCATCCCTGACCAGTGCTCAGACACACCACACTCATCCCTGACCAGTGCTCAGACACACCACACTCATCCCTGACCAGTGCTCAGACACGACACACTCATCCCTGACCAGTGCTCAGACACACCACACTCATCCCTGACCAGTGCTCAGACACACCACACTCATGTCTCATCCCTGACCAGTGCTCAGACACGACACACTCATCCCTGACCAGTGCTCAGACACACCACACTCATCCCTGACCAGTGCTCAGACACACCACACTCATCCCTGACCAGTGCTCAGACACACCACACTCATCCCTGACCAGTGCTCAGACACGACACACTCATCCCTGACCAGTGCTCAGACACGACACACTCATGTCTCATCCCTGACCAGTGCTCAGACACGACACACTCATCCCTGACCAGTGCTCAGACACGACACACTCATCCCTGACCAGTACTCAGACACGACACACTCATCCCTGACCAGTGCTCAGACACACCACACTCATCCCTGACCAGTGCTCAGACACACCACACTCATCCCTGACCAGTGCTCAGACACGACACACTCATCCCTGACCAGTGCTCAGACACGACACACTCATCCCTGACCAGTGCTCAGACACACCACACTCATCCCTGACCAGTGCTCAGACACGACACACTCATCCCTGACCAGTGCTCAGACACGACACACTCATCCCTGACCAGTGCTCAGACACGACACACTCATCCCTGACCAGTGCTCAGACACACCACACTCATCCCTGACCAGTGCTCAGACACGACACACTCATGTCTCATCCCTGACCAGTGCTCAGACACACCACACTCATCCCTGACCAGTGCTCAGACACACCACACTCATCCCTGACCAGTGCTCAGACACACCACACTCATCCCTGACCAGTGCTCAGACACGACACATTCATGGCGTGATGCTTCATCATATCAGTGGTGCATGTCGGACCTGTCAATCAACTCATAAACAAGCACAGACCTACTTCACATTAATGAGCCACATTAAATGCCAGAGGCTCTCAGGCTAATGAATGGAGATGAGCAGCTAGACGACAGTAGAATCTATTACAATATCAATGAGGGCTGATTTGCATAGCTTTGTAAGGGGTGACACTGCCCCCTCTATCATATGACAACCTATTCATGGATCTAAACGGCTTTTTTTTGGAGAACCAAGAAGTGCTTCTCAACCCACACAAAGGACTCAAATGCAACTGTATACACTCCCATTGTAACAATAAATGCAATTCAAATATATCTAGGTTGGACAGTCCAACCACCTGACAGATTTCAGGTGCGACACCATCTGCCATGGACTAGCATCCCGACACATTCACATCAAGCAACCATTGAGCCTCCAGAGACGGCTGTGACAGACTGCCCCCTTCTTCAGCCCCACCATCAGATCCAGCAGGGTGCGAGGAGCTATACGGACCCCCGTGAGGGCCAGCCTCTCCCTCGTTCTTCCTCTCTCTCTGTCCCTGTCTCTCTTCCACTCTTTCAATCTCTCTCTGTATCTAGTCTTCTCTCTATCCCCATCTCTCTTCCACTCTTTCAATCTCTCTCTGTATCTAGTCTTCTCTCTGTCCCTGTCTCTCTTCCACTCTTTCTATCTCTCTCTGTATCTAGTCTTCCCTCTGTCCCTGTCTCTCTTCCACTCTTTCAATCTCTCTCTGTATCTAGTCTTCTCTCTATCCCCATCTCTCTTCCACTCTTTCAATCTCTCTCTGTATCTAGTCTTCTCTCTGTCCCTGTCTCTCTTCCACTCTTTCTATCTCTCTCTGTATCTAGTCTTCCCTCTGTTCCTGGCTCTCTTCCACTCTTTCTATCTCTCTCTGTATCTAGTCTTCTCTCCGTTCCTGGCTCTCTCTCTCTCTCTCTCTCTCTCTCTCTCACGTGCTGAGGTTCAGATTAATGGGGCTCATTTCGGTGAAGCGGCGCTGCCATGAGTGCTATGGAACATCAACATATTTCACTGTCCACCCTGCCCCGCCCTGCCCGGTAGAACGCCGGCAGAATCACTACCATCAGCTTGCATGGCTAACGGATAATGATCAAACCCATAATGTCTACTCAGACTCAGATAAAATGACTTCAGCTATGTAACTGTAGCATGCATGCATGTGCAAGGCAGTGATATGAGCATTAGTGCATAAGCTGTGCAGAAATGCTGATAAAAGATGGCCTTTTGGAGAAGTGACATTAGTACTCTCCCTCATGATAAAGACTAGGGGCAGTGGATAAATGGCGTCAGAGCCGATTGTCAGTGATAAGGCCAGGCTTTGATGTGGAGGAAGCTCTACGCTCTCACCATCATTAAGACCCTGTTTTGGCAAACCCTGTACGAGGAAAGGTTCTTTTTTAATAACTGCAATGTGAAAATGGCACAGCGTCAATTAGTTCCCTTCAAGCAGACAGCAGTGAAGCTCCAGTGAAGATGAACCACGGTGGGGAGGGGGAAAAAATGAAAAGATGAAACAGAGGGTGGAAGAGAAAGTTTCCGAGTAAGTGAGAGCGATGACTCATTCTCTGATAGTTCATGTGGCGGGGGATCCTTACTCGGAAAAGTGTGAGAGAGAGAGAGAGAGAGAGAGAGAGAGAGAGAGAGAGAGAAAGAAAGAGAAAGAGAGTGCGCGCGCGAGAGAGAAACAGAGAGACAGAGGGAGAAAAAGAGAACAGAAAGAAAAAGGGAGTGAGGAGAAAGAGGGAGCGGAGAGCAGAGAGACACGGCAGAACAGAGAGAGACTAAAGCACACCCAATTAGTTTTCCCCCCTCCACAGAACAATGAAAGTGGAAGTTTGCCAACAGAAAGACACAATAGGAGAAGGGAAAAGAAAGACAGAAGAATAAGTGAAAGAAAAAAAACCCTCAGAAACCTGAGCCTAGATTCTTCAAAGACCTGTCAGCCTTTGCAGGCGAATTTCAATTATTTTTCGAACTTCTATTTTTCCCCATAATGAGCCCACGGTGGTCCCTTTAAAGATGACAAGTGCATTGCCTGAATGAACACAAGGACTATTCTGCACCTACTCAGAAGAGACTTGCCTCAGACAAGCTAAACAGAGCAGGGGGAAATAAACATGAGGCGCAACATCACTACCTGCGCCAAGGTGGTTATGCTTCCATTGCGGTCTGTCTGTCGGTCTGTCTGTTTGTCTGTCTGTCTGACAGCAGGATTTAGCCAAAGCTATTGACTTATATTTATACATCAAAAGACTACTTCAGAGCCTTGCCAATAAAGTGAGTAGACACTTAATATAAGTATCTATATAACTATTTTGAGAAATGCTGACATTTTTAGATGATACATCTGCCAGTCAACAAAATGAGAAAGTGGTTTGGTGTTACACGTTTAGCTAGCCAGTATAATGAGTTCAGCCATGAATGTGAACCAATTGCTTACTATTTGTATAATTTCATGCAGTTTTCCTTTATGTGTTTCCCATTGCAAAATAGCTCAGAATGTAGCTGTCTCTCTCATAATGTCAATTTAACCAATTGAAGCGGTCACAGTCCTCCAGTCAAGGAGGGACTCAATCTCAATGCACCCACTCACAATTGGAAACTAACCCTTGCATGTACCTGATGGCAGCTCATAATCACAGTGGGTAATGATTACATCGCTTTTCCACAGTATACTATATCACTTGGTGGAACTGTAAAGAGATTGTCTTGGCTCTCTTGTGAGTGTGTTTACAGCCTGGGCATCCCCCGACACTTCAGCAAATAGATATATGGATATTTTCAGATAGAACATCATATTAGTCATGTAACATAAATGCTTAAAATAGAGCCATTATTTAGGTCCAAAAGTTAATAATGTGAAATCAAAACCTATATGCACTATTCATGCAGTTCAATCACATTCTGCAGCACATTGTCTATACAGTGGCTACAAATCAACATTTACGCTGAACATGAGTGTAGAAAATACAGATACATATATATTGTTTATCATATTCAATAAAAGTACCGGGATATATTTTTTTTGTCTATATCGCCCCTCCCTACCTCAAACTTCTCTCTCTCCATCTCTGTCTTTCTCTTGCTTACCTCAGATGGCTGGAGCCGGTCCTTGTTCTGGAGGGAGGGGGAGTGGGAGGGCGAGAGGAGGTGGGTTCTGCCGGGGGAGGAGAGAACCGTTGGGCCTCTCTTCGGATCGCTGGGGGCGGGCTTGCTGCCGCTCCACCCTAAGACACCGTCTGGAGAAAGAATTTATATAACGAGTGTCTGGGTCCACACCAACACACCGTCTCTTCACAACACACACACACACCCACACACACACACACACACACACACACACACACACACACACACACACACACACACACACACACACACACACACACACACACACTATCCTGAATGAAGCTGATGACACATGCATGCAACTGTAGTGATAAAAAAAGAATAGGAATTGTCCTCTGGGTGGTGATGATGCCACTGCTAGTCACAACCATCGCCAGCAAGATCCTTATCATCACCACCATACTGGTAGTCACCATTCACACCCTAACAATCCTGCTGAAATCATTCATTTATTCATTTCATTTTCCTCTTCTTCTTCCTTTTGCTCTTCCTCATCTTCCACCTCTTCCGTTTGATATACATTACATTTGGTGACACATCCATTAATGGCTACTCCTACTCGTGCTCACCTGGGGGTAGGTTCTGGTTGTGGTTGTGGTTGTGGCTGGGCGCCTGGCTCTGGGACAGGTGCTGTGCTGCCTGGGAGACGTTGTGCTGCAGGATGTTCAGGCACTCTCCCAGACAGCTGAGAGTGGCCGCTGAGGTGGCCTTCAGCAGGAGGAGGTCCTGGTCCAGCGAGGACATGGGCCCACGGCCCGGGAGGGACTCGATGTTTTGCACCAGGTTCTTCTGCTGGTCCTCCACCTGGGCCATCACCTGGCCCACCAGAGGAAGGACAAGAGGTCATGATTATGGGTGATGTCTGACAATAACAAATCAGAGAGAACATGTAAGTTTGATGAAGGAGATAGAGCTAATAAGAGAGGAACAGTAAGTTTGATGAGGGAGAAAGAGCCAACTAGAGAGGAGCAGTAAGTTTGATGAGGAAGGAAGAAACAATCAGATGGAATAGTTGTTAGATACTGAGAACATACGTATATACCGTTTCTAGATTAGATATAGTATCCTGGCTCTAATGAGTTCTACTTAGTCACTTAGCTCTCACAATTAGGTTGAACCATGGGGGAATGATGAACTGCTGAAACCCTAATTATATATCCAATCAAAACAAAATTCAACTGAGACAAATGATCTGCCATTAATGTTCAACGGTAATAGTGAAACCAGTGTCCTTACCCACTACTCCCTTCAATCAGTGACTCCCCTTCCCAGTGAGTCAGACAGGGTGGACACTACTCCTGTGTGAGGAAACCTTTTCCTGAGGAACACTAAATACTGCACTTAGGGCCAGGAAGCCTTTGGAGCCGAGCCCGAAACAATGATTTACTGGAAGTACCACAAAGAGTGCTCACTCAGTTTAGCATTATAGCACAATGATTTGAGTGCAAACCAGTGCTGCTGGTATGCTAGAAACTAGCTGTGTATGTAATGTGCTTGTGCATTGATGTGTGTGTGTATAGGTGTGTGTGTCTGTGTATGTCCGTGTGTGTGTGTGTGTCTGTTTGTGTGTGTGACTGCATGTCTGTGTGTACATGTGCCAGAAGTGACTGTCATGTTACAGTCAGCACGGTAAGAGACTGTGAGACTCCATCGCTTCTCAGAGCATCCTTAGCTATGTTAATGCTATGCTAATTCAGTAGAAGACGGAGAGGGACTCCTCTAGTGACTCATCCAGTCTTCCCCACCATGGAGGGGAGAGAGGGAGGGCTTGTACGAGAGAGTGGAGGATTGGAATTTAATTACTCATCCAGGGCCTGATCTCTCTCTCTCCCTCTCTCTCTCGCTCTCTCTCTCTCTCTCTCTCTCTCTCTCTCTCTCTCTCTCTCTCTTCTCCCTCTGGGCCCTCTTCATTCCTTCACTGACAACAATATTACAGCAGAGGCACACATACCCATCACTGCATTAGCAGTCACTGGGTGGTGTGAGACGTTACCAGCCCCACGGTCCTGCCCTCAGGGAGCACATATGTACCATTAGCCTCTCTGATTGAAAGGTAACATTTCATCGATTTGCTCTTTAAATCACTGGCTGGAGACAGCCGCTATGGAATAAAATGTAAGATCTAACCTTTAGTTTGTGAGATTACTTGACAAGGAAAATAAAGGTAGAGACAGACAGGCAGAGAGAGAGAGACAGGCAGAAAAACCGATGAATTTCACTGTGCTTAACCTGTCCCAAGTCCCAAGTGTTTAACCTGACAACCTACATTTAGGATTTCCCGATACCAAATCATTTAAAATATCAAATTATAATAACCAAAACCCGCAATGGAGCTGCGTGACAAGTAAGGCTGAGTTAACCTGATTGATAAGCTGCATGTGGCAGAGATGAAGTGACGTTGGTCTCTGAATAATTCAGCTGTACAGGCAGGTCACCGCAGGCTCCAGCTCCCTCATCAAACCCGGCCGCTGTCTCATACCTCTACTATTATGTCTGTCGCAGCAGGCCGGGCGCTCAGACGGGCCAAGTGATTTCTGCCTCGCTTCCAGGCTGCCGCCATTCTCATATCCCAGCCTTCATGAAAAATGGATCCGCTGCTTTTTGTTCTTCCCCCTCCCTCCCTCCCCTCCTCCCTCTTTTTTTCTTCTAAGAGGCATAAAAATAAAGTTGTGTCTCTGTAGTTGCAATAAAAGAGGCAAGTCGCTGCTCTGACAACGAGATACACTCCGTCTGCAAAATAACAACAAGCTGGATGCCGTTGTATGTGTGAATGGAAGACTATGCTTGTGGTGTGTGTCTCTCATCTTAACATTTCATTCCAGAGAGACCTGCCTCCCAGTCTCCGCTGTCTGCGCTCCACTGCTGATAATGAGAGTGTGGTCTAGTGTCTCTATGACTCTGGGCCTTCTCTCTCTTCTTTCTCTCCCTCCCCCTCCCTTCTGTCTCTGCCTATCTCTCACCGGTGAGTGGGTCCTTTCTGTGGTCTTTCGCTCGTACTGGACACACCAGCCCTGCTCCCCACTGATTTCCCATTAGGAGGCCTTTTGTTTGGCTTCTACCTGAGGAGTCAGCAGGGAGAGAAAGTACATGATTTTTCTCACCCTCTCGCTCCCTCTCTTTCCCTTTTCTCACTCACACTCCATCTCATGTCTTTCTCTCCATCTCTCTGTATTTATAATCTCATATCTAGCCTTACTGCTGCTCTCAACTTCTGGCTCTCTTATTCTGCTTGCTCAGGCAAATGCTTGCTGCTCTCTTAGGACCCACTGCCTCACGGGCTAGGGCCTGTAAAAGGATCCCCTCCAGCTCAGCCCATTCTCTCTCTCTCTCTTTCCCCCTCCCTCTCTCTCTCTCTCTCCCTCTTTCTCCCTCTCTCTCTCCCTCTGTATATGCCCTGCCACTGCTCTAGCGGTCATGAGACAGACTCAGTGAAGTGCCAAGAGGATGAGGAGGTCACGCCAGAGGGGGGGAAAGGAAATCAGTCTCTACAAGCCTAGAAGGTTCCAGGGGGAGCCTTTTCCACATATGGAAGAGCCTTTTGTTGTCAAAAGGGCTTTTTCAGGGCGGTAAAGAGTGCTTCTCAATTGGAGCCAAAGGCCACAAAATCTACAGAAAAGCTTAGTTAAGAACACCTCATCAGATGATTCTCATGAAACCCATAAGGATTCATCATAAGAATGCCCTGAAAAAGCTTTTCCCTTTGCCTGTGTGGCCTCACTGCCAGCACAGCTGTTTTAGCTGTTCATTCTTCACACTCACTACACCTGAACTTCCCCATCACAGGTGCAGCTAGAGGGCATCTACAGAATTCATGAGCGAACCATCAGACACGACAGCAGCCCTCTGTGCCGTAAAAAAGGTTGAGGGCTGAAGACACCAATGCTTTGTGTTCTTAATCCCAGTGTGGACATGGCGCCTGCAACCTCCACTGAGGAATACAAATTATACTCTTCATATGAAGTGCTGCTATAAATACGCACCTGGCCAGCGGTAAGTAGGCAAAAACCAAACCAAGTGTCTCGAACCAGACAGTAAATCGCTACTTCAAAGCAGCTAGCTGGCTTAGGCTAAAGCACTCCTCACAGACACACAAGCTGCCCCCCCACACATATACAGACAAACACAGACACACACACACACACACACACACACACACACACACACACACACTCCTCACACACACACAGACTCACAGACACACACACACACACACACAGACTCACACACACACACACTCCTCACAGACACACAAGCTGCCGCACACATTCACACACACTCCTCACAGACACACAAGCTGCCGCACACAGTCCCTCCGCTATCTCAGCGAGGCAGAAGAAGAACTGTCAGGAGTCACAGCCCAGATTGGTCTTCCTTTTCAGCGCGTACACACACACACACACACACACACACACACACACACACACACACACACACACACACACACACACACACACACACACACACACACACACACACACACAGCACACGCACACGCACACAGCACACACACACACACACACACACACACACACACACAGCACACACACACAGCGCACACACTTCATCTGCCTCTCCTACCGCGGCCCCGTGGGGCCCTGAACTGTCACATCTCTGAAAAGATGACGCTCAGCCGCACACATCTGTGGATGCTGTCAGGGGGAAACCGTTTTAAGGCTTGACACTTATCAAAGCCTGTCGTGAGAGACAGATCCAAAAGCAGAGGCTCTGGATTTGAAGTGGGTCTTGATTTCCAACCGACCAGGGTCCCGACAGAGCTACAGCTTCATGTTGTCAATACATGAAAATGTGACAAAAAAGTTTTTCAGGACACTATCAGTATATACTATGTAGTGTCTAAGATCAAAGAATTAGCTTGAGGAACCAAGTATTTTCTTTCTTACAATCACTCCAGGTAGAATTGTTCCCTTCATTGAGAGGGTTCCTCCATATACTCCTACAAGCATTTCTGTTGATAGCGCACTTTATATAGGATTTGTTGGCACAAAATGTAACTGTAATAAATAATTTATTCTCACAGGAGTAAGCTGAGTCACTTTTTGGAGAGGCTGCTGAATAATTTCAGCTTTGGGTTCCACAAATATATTGAAGCAAGACTTACTTCTAGGACTCTGGGGTTTTCATTTACTGTCTGTTACTTTAGGGTTGCTGGTGAATTGAGGAACAGCTATTTCACTGGAGAGAAACATGTCCTCTCAAGTCAAAAGGCAGTGGAGAAGAAGATGTCTCAGAGCCCAGGAACAGACATTAAGACTAAGGTTTCTAGGTATCAATAGTTAGCAGGTATTAAATAATTATACCGTATGCCTCAGGAAAATGCCATAATTATGAATGACTCAAAATGCTAAACTTGTACCAAATCCTAACCAATACCCAACGTACGCTTGTAACAACAATAATTATAAAAAAAAAAAACATACTTTGATTAAGAACAGTTAAAAAGAAAAGACTGTCAATTTGGGCCATGATCAATACATTACGATAAAAAGGTACATTTCATTAAGGTAGTTCTTCACAAAGTTGTTAGTGTGACTAGATAACCTTTGCCAAATACAGTGGCTCTCTAAAGGTGTCCAGCATCAAGGCGACACCTTCACAATGTCAAATGGGCGATGATAAAGCTTGAGTGCTGAACTGTCTATTCAGGGATGCTGAGACAACAGATACAGACTGCCCCTGGAGGACAACAGCACTCTTCTGAGTGGATTACAGAGAACACACCCTGCATAAGACTGACCTTATAATTAAAGGCTAATTTGCTTCCAAAACACCAAAACACCCTGCATAAGACTGACCTTATACGTAAAAGCTAATTTGCTTCCAAAATTACTCTGCAAATGTACTGATTCTAGCAAAAGTGATTCAGTTCTTTAAAATATTTGAGTAAGCAGCTAAGCAACTACCACTCATTCACTTTTAATCCCACTCACTCTCCTCTGTTTGAGTGTGACAACTGTCACTACAGGCCTTTAGCACGTACCCCTTTCCTACATCTTATCTGAGGGAAGACCCCACCTTACCCCTACCCTGTATGGGCCACCCTACCTCTTTGACCTCCTGGAGCTGTCCGAGGTTCACGCTCTGGTTCTTGGCCCGTTGGCCGGAGGTGGGGCACTTGTGATAGTTGAAGGAGAAGCTGGAGGCCGGCAGCCCCGAGAGGAGTGGTTTCTGCTGGGCACCGGGTGGAGAGGAGGTGGTAGTGATGGTGGTGGTGGTGATGGAGGTGGCTGGAGGAGGTGGTGCTGCTGGAGGGTGGGGGAGCTGGGAGGAGCCGCGTGTCCGGCCTAAGGCGGCGGCGGAGGAGGAGGAGGAGGAAGAGGAAGAGGTAGAAGCAGTGATGCCCTGAAAGAGACAGGAGCAGCAGGAGGTGTCAGAGGGGGGACAGCTGCCGCACCCGGTGCCCCGCTTCCCCATGGCCACGGTGGCAGCAGCCCCTCCGCCAGCACCGCGCTCTGCTGTCACGCGCAAGGGCATCTTCAGCCTCACGCCACCGCCACCAGCAGCACACAGGGAGGGGGAGGGAAGGAGAGAGGGAGGGAGGAAGAGAGAGAGAGAGTGGGAGAGAGAGAGAGAGAGAGAGAGAAAGGGGCAGAGAGGGCGAGTGGGAGAGAGAGATAGGCAGAGAGAGAGAGAGGCTGGGAGGGAAGAAGGGAGAGACAGGGAGAGAAAGGGCAGGGAGGGAAGAAGGGAGGAAGGAGAGCAACGAGACAAGAAACAGAGAGAGAGAGAATGTGGACTAAAGAGAGGATGATGAGAAGGAAAGGAAGAGGGAGGAGGAGGTGGGGAAGAGACGGAAGCAAAGATGGAGGAAAAAGCCCGTGAGAGAGCATACAGCACGGGAGGGAGAAACAGAGCGCGGGGTGGGGGCGGCGAGGCAGAAGCATGAATGAGATGCTGAGAAAGCCCGGAAATGAGAGAGGGTTGGAGATAGAGTGTGAGAGAGAGAGAGAGAGAGAGAGAGAGTGAGAGAGAGAGAGAGAGAAAGAGAGAGAGAGAGAGAATGCAGACAGCATGCCGCTGAGCAAGAGAGGGTTGAGCAATGTCACAGAAGCCCACATCAGAACCTCTACGCTGAGTACATCTATCGCCTCTCAGCATCACGACAGAAAATCATTTCATCTTTAACTGCAATGTGGCTCACTATCAGGTGCAGTGAAAACACTCAATGTTAATGTGGGCTAAGAAAAGACTTCAGTCAGAGGTAATTCCTCTAATCTCTACTTCATCTCTCTGGGATGATTATTACCAGAGAACTTTCTTCCCCCCTTCTGCTGTCTCTCCTCAGATTTCAGTGAAGTGGGAAAACTTGCATAAGGTTTGAGTATCATCATACGGGAGCCACTCCATGCATCATACAGGAGCAACTCCATGCATGTGACGATATTCATCTACAGTTCTAATATATTTTTTGATAAATCACAACAAATATTCAACAAGAATAGAAATAACAAACTGCATCCAACCACACTGTATGAATTAATAAACAATTGCATTTTGTATCTCAGAGTAATGTAGGAAATACTGAGATGCAATACATAATGGAAGAGTGGAAAATGTATGCTACACATATTTCCATTTGCATGGTATGGTAGAGCTGTTATCAGATAATCACTATCCATAGGTTGCTCCCTTCTTGTAGCACCAGCAGTAAATAAAAACACTTTGCCAGCAGACCGAAAATACTGGGGCAAGCTAGCCAGGAAGAATGTGCAGCGAGACAGAGAAACTCCACAGTCTCACATACGGAAGCGATGCTACCCCTTGCACACTACAATACACAGCACAGCAGTATCTAGCATAACAAACAACAGCTCTAACATTCCTACTTCGCGGGTCAATTTAAGGACAACATCCTCGGATTTGTTGACAAAACAACACATTATCACCAATCATGGCGATCCAGTTGTGACATATGCCAGAAACATTATCACAGGGCACACACAGGCTGGCAGGATCATTTTGGTTACGTTCTCTGGCACCAACCAGACCCTCTTTCATCCACAGTGCCGGATGAGAGAACAAAGGCTAGGTGCTGATGCTGCCACTACCCAAGCTTTCCGGTAAATAACAAAAACACGATAATGCCATTCTTCGCTCACTCCTAGGTTTTTGGTCGACCGCAGCTCCCAATGGAACACTGAAGTATTACATGTGGTGCTACAAACATGTCTCATAATGGCAGGTCAAAGGGTCATTGTGATTGGCTTGTAATGATTTTGTGTGTTTTGGCTGACTTGCGTTTTGCTGTGGAGTCATGAATAAAACATCTGCCCACAGGTCATTAGGGGAAGTAATGGCTAGCGAAAGCATAAAGGGTCTCAGTAGATGTTATCCATGTGAGGCCAACATCCCTTGAGAACCTGAAGATGAAAGTGACCATTTATAATGATGTGGTCAAAGCTCACAAAAAAAAAAGTATTTTCTATAAAAAAATAAAATAAACAGTCTTATGGGTCGGATACAGAATTTTGTGGCTCCTTGGCAATCACAAGCTTACACACTCCAATATGCTGTTGTCAAGGAAAACACTACCGTATGTCTCTCTATCTGTTCTCAACTTAGAGAAAATGTTAATGTGAAATTACAGGACTTCAAGCGTAACATCATGACAAGAGGAATTATAGCTTAATTATTGAGACTTTTGCATATACTTAACAACAGTAGTCATAAATTTGTGCTCAAATATATCACATATTTGTGGATCCACCCAATTCTATTTCAATATTGATACTTTCAAACACATTTGGGCGACACTCTACTGATGGCTTAAGAACCCTTGAAACACTTCTCACAGGTACTATACTAAAAGTAGGTGTAGATATAGGTAGGATAAAAAATAAAATAAACAATCAAATAAACAATGAAGAAACCTTTTTTCATCAAAATTCTGGTTGAGGTTCTAAGTTCAAATCTCTTGATCATAATGCTCCGGAATCATCCATAATTGACCACCATATAAATAAAACCTTACATTACTGGTCAAGCAAATTTTTTCTGCTGTGCAAAAACAAATACAGTGTGGACATAAATTTTGAACACAGTAAAGGTTAACCAGAAATCATTATTATTATTATCAGTGGCCCTTTAAATACTTGAGAGAAGTATGCCCAGCAAACACCAAGATAACCGATGTAAATGCATCTGAGATTAACGGGAGACACGAGATATATCTCTGTTTGATATAAATGTGTCCTGTCATCAATTACTTTCATACATTGTTAACAGAATGGCACTTGGATCTTTAAAGTCACAGACTGTTTGGATCAACCCTGCCAAGTTATGTATTAGCCTTTCATTTACCACACAGCACAGTCAGCACATGACACTGGTTTACTTTGGCCTGAAATTTCAAGTTAATGTTTTAACTGTACCACCCAAACACCCATGTCTCAATAGATATTTTTAATTCATATGTGAAGGAGACTGTATTCTGCCTGAACAGAACAATTTGGAATATGGCACTGCTGTTGCACTAAAGACTGTACTAAAAGTGCTGGTTAAGAAAAGAGGAAGACAACATCACGGGTGGCATCACAAGACTGCTGGGAGACATGTGCTGTGGTTTGGCCCAGAGGTGAGAGGAAAAGGAAGAGCAGGAGACAGAGAGGCAAAGCCAAAATTACTGTAGTGCCCCCGTTTATGCGGGAGATGCATTCCAAAGCCTACCATAATGGTAGCGAACAGCATATGTAACTTTCTTTCGTGTACCTACATACCTATGATACAGTTTACCTTATAAATGACACACAATAAGACACAAACCACAATTACTTATAATACAATTATAACAATAAAATAAATTAAAGTTATGCAAATGTGGTTGCTCTCTTGAATTTATGGAATTCTGAAGTTTTTTCTTAACCCTAAACAATCGATGGAGCAATGAAAAATATCTGGTAGGTCTGAACATATTTCCCTTTACCCTTCTTTCCTTTTGTAATGTTTTAATCCCTCCCTTTAATGAAGTCGTGAAATAATCGAAGACGGCATACAAAGAGGATGGAGGAATCAAAGACAGACATACATGAGAACTGATGCCTAAAGACATGAGTCTTGTAGGCCTAGTAAGGGCGCCGGCGCAGACATGCTACTCAGAGTGGCGTTCAATTTAAAACGTATGAACCGTTTATTTTGTATTAATTTTCCACTTGAAACCGTGGTTACTGGACCAGCAGATAAAAAAAATAAAAACTACCAAGGGAATTAATAAGAGAAAATTAAACAGAGTGAAAAAGGAACAAACAGATGGAGAGACTGGAAAAAGAGGACATTACTTAGGTGAGGGTCTGATTGAGCTCCAGTACCTTGGCACTGCCATCCGAGTGTTGTCGGGTATAGAGCTGCAGCTGGGTCATCCAGAGCTGCTGCTCACCTGCATCAGATGCTGTGGGGACAGACAGAATACCAGACCATCAGACAGATGGACAGGTAGACGGGTGCACAGTCAAGTACAGTTATACAGGCAGGATAAATGTAGTCTGGTGGACAGGCAAAGAGAAAGAGGGAACAACAGACAGACAATCTTAGAATACTTCTGGGAGACTAACATAAGCCACCTGGCAAGGAAACACATGGCTAACACTAATCAATGGGAAAACAAATGAACACTAGTGATCTGAAGCCAGCAGAATAGTCAAGGAAGAGACTGTTATGGGAACAGATGGCAATCTGAGCCATTTGATGAAACAGATTTAATGTTGTGTTTAGTTTGCTACTTTGGAGCCACAGTATCCAATCCCATCCCTGTGTTCCCATACACCACAGGCCCTTGTCAGTGTTACACACACACACACACACACACACACACACATACACAGACACACACACACACAAACGTTCAAAGACACACACATACACACACACACACACACACACACACACACACACACACACACACACACACACACACACACACACACACACACACACACACACACACACACACACACACACACACACACACACACACACACACAAACACACACCAATAAATACCACCAGAAAATGAGACTTCAGTTAATCATTTAACAGCAGGTTAACCCATGTTATGTTCCCACTGTGCAGCCTTGTTTAAAAACAATGAATCTCAGTCTAAAGGGGTGAGTGGGAGTACACAGTACTCAGCACACAGTATTCACCCCTAAATTAATCTCTGCTGGCCTACTTTAGGTCTCCCTTGTCAACACCCCCCCACCCCTACACCCCCCACAAACTCTCCCGCTGGGTCTAAAATTAAACCTGTCGATCATGTGATGCTTCTAGGTTTCATGTCTTTCATGCACAACATTCACCTCGCAAGAGGCATGCTGTTCCATTATCATCTTGTCGCACGGTGTGATTGGCAGGTATCATCCATCTTTGACAGCTCATACCTTGTGAGATGTTTACATGACTGAGGCTTGGAACAAAAGGCCCATCTCTCGCCTGAGGCTGCTTAAATCTTACATAAAAATCATTTCAGGTTAAAAGAATTCAAGTGATTCATATCATCAAGCAGGTTAAAGCCCCTACTCTTCCCACCCTGCCCCATTAACCCCTCTATTGACCTCCTCTTTCCATTTCAATCTTCCACACGATTACAAGTGAAGATGACGTGTGAAATTTGGGACGCTGACGTGTCACTTCCATTCAGATGGTGAGATAATACAGCGTTCACAGGAAGCCTGGCGTGGCTAGACACGAAACTGCGGCCTACCCTTGGGGTTACACTGCAAAGGTGTCAAATGAGAAAAAGAAAGACCTGCAGATTGCCAATTTGGACAACAGATACACCAGGGGGCCCGGACGACCCCTGCAGTCAACCAATCATGGACTGGGGCATGGCACCAGGGAGTGTGTGATGGTCTTTGTGTGTGTGTGTGTGTGTGTATGTGTGTGTAAGAGAGAGTTGTGCGTCAGCTTTTTCCCACACAACACTCTCCTCACACCCCTCCACCACCTTCCCTCCTCTTGTGCAATATCTCAAAGATTGCCTCCGTTGTCAATCAATACTTTGCAAATGAAATGCTTGTTTTCAGCATTTTCTGCCAAACACCTACGGATTAAATTATTTATTTAATAAGACAATCTGAGGGTAAAGGCAGGTCGTCCAAGGGACGGTCTGCCGGGTGGGGATGCTCAACACGTAAAATCCGTGCAGAGGCCTCACACATATGAGAGTGGAGTGGACTCTGTAAATAATCTGTCAATGGCATTCTCATTGAGCGGAAACCATGGCATCGGCCATTTGCACCCATCTCATTTGATCCCGTTCTAGCCTGCCTCCGTCAGCCTCCGTCAGCCTCCGTCAGCCACGGTGGCCCTGCACCTCTGAGCTCACCTCTGGGCCTGGCTGAAGGCTCCCCCCATAGAATATAGATCCAGGCGCTTCCCTAGGCCCTGTGTTAATTCACAGCCATCAATAATGCTGTCCCCCATAAAACACCTATCAAAATGTTCGCCCCGCCACCCACGGGCTATAAGCCCATATTTCACTGCCTCACGCCGACCGGACACCTCACACACATCTTGGGCAAAGTACACTGTTAGGGAGAGATGAAGGGATGGGAATGTGCGGCGAGAGAACCTTGGCAAGGAAGACGGGAGAGGGATCCCTTTGAACTGAGGAAGGTGAGGAGTGGTGAGCGTGGGTGGATGAGTGAACAAAAGAAAAGCATCCATGCAGATGAAAGCAGAACGGAGGGAAGGCTGTTGATGCGGGCGATTCAAAAAAAGAAGAGGAATCACAAGTCGATGACAGCGAAGGCGACTAAAACTGTGGGCGAGATAAAAAACGAGAACAAAAACTTTTGGAAAGAGGTATCTGTGAGACGGTTACAGTGTGGCAGGTAGACCCAAGATGTCATGGTTAGAAGATGGAAGCGAGAGGAACAAAGGTTTGTGAAAGAGGCAGGGTGAAGACGAACAGAACAATAGAGAAAGAAAAAAAGGGATGAATGATCCAACTGAGGAGTCGAGGAGACAACCCAAGCGCACACGGATAAGGTCTCCCCCAGGTACCTCTGAGCTTGAAGATCTCTCCGTTGGTAGCGTAGATGCAGAACATGTGGGGCAGCTCGTCGTGGGGAACCACTGATGCCCCGAGGAGGGGCAGAGAGCCACGGGGCCTCTGGCTCTTACTGTGCTCGCTCACAAAGTAGTGCAGCTGCCCCTGCTCAGCATCCAGCACAAAGTACCTGAGGATGGGGAGAGAGAGAGAGGGTTGCCATGGGGGCAGATGATATAAAACATACACAGATCTTGGGTGAATCTTAAAGAGGCCTTTCCAGAACAGTCATCTCATAGGGAGGAGCTGACGAGTGCACCGCTATAATACATACCTTCTGATATGTGGATGGCAATTATCGCTAGCCTGCCATATCAGCATTATTACGACTGTGAGTATTGCCATTATTATTCCTGTAGGTCATACCACTGTGCATGCACTGATGATAATAGACATTTCCATTTCAGCTTCACGAACAGACTGTGAAAAGGGCTGGAGGTCAACTCCCCTAGGGGCAAACATTCTGCTGAAATTCTATTTTCTGGATGGCACATAGGGGATGTCAACCTGCTACATGGGAACATAACATCAAGTGGAAATGTCACTGTCAAGTGAACACAAGGAGGATGTGAGGTGGTGGGGGAAGGATCTGGTTTGCAAAGTAAAATGGAACCTGTGTGGAATTCTGGAATGTTAGGAGTAGAAGTCAGTGAGGTTTAGTTTAGGTTTAGTTTAGTACTGCCAATTACCTACAAAAAATGAGGAGTAACATTAAATTACAATAGAACAATAACAGTGATCTAGTACCTAGTATCTACTAACTAACATGATGACAGTATGAACCATATTCTTAATTAAGGGATTCAGCCTGAACTATGCAACTCCTTTTGCCATTCCACTTTATAGACATAGTTTACATTCCAATTAGCTCAGAGATCCTACGGAGCGAATCCATTTAAATGGCAGCCTGTCTCTTAAATACTTTCTTGCCCAAAGCGGAACAAGTTGCACCTGTTCAGGGGCCTAGCCAAGGCCCGAAGGGAGGTACAAAAAAAGTTATTTTTCATTTTATTTTTAAAGTTGGATATCTTTAGTGACTCTCATCTGCTGTATGCCTCTCTCTCTTTCTCCTTCTCTCTCACCCAATTTATCTCGCTTGCTCTCACTGCGGCAAACTGCTCACTTAGCCCAGCCTGGCATGACGGAGAGCTCCTCCTATTTCATATTTTCCCACTTAGTGGTATTTTCATCATGAGTCACGGTAGGCTTGAGGTGCCATGAGGTGTTAACTGGTGGCCTAGTATCTTCAAACACACAGAGGATATGGGCGTATGTGTCATAAATTGGGGGTAAGGGGTGGTTGTGTGTGTGTGTGTGTGTGTATGCATATGTATGTGTTTTTGTGTGTGTGTGTGTGTGTGTGTGTGTGTGTGTGTGTGTGTGTGTGTGTGTGTGTGTGTGGGCGTATGCGTATGTGTGTGAATAAATACAATTAATTATTATTTACATGGCTGACATCTAGCTTTGACACGTTCCTGTCAAGATTCCACAGCAGGTCTCTCTGGATTTCTAAAACCTGTCAAGTATGTTTGTGTGTGTGTGTTTGTGTGTGTGTGTGTGTGTGTGTGTTTGCGTCTGTGCGTCTGTGCGTCTGTGCGTCTGTGCGTTTGCATGTGCATGTGCATGTGCGTTTGCGTTTGTGCGTGTGTGTATGTGAGTCAAGGAAAGTACACTAACTGATTGCAACACCATTAACAAGTCCACCTACTGATTCTGGGTTTTGGTTTTATTTCATTCCCATTATGTAAAGAAAACAAATGAAAAGGTTACAAATCATTACATGGTGCAAATCAATTCATTGCCCATGGAGAATCTGGTGTATTAAGTGTATGAAATTAAGTCAGCATCATTATGATAAAACTTAAAAATTGCTTTGATAAAACCAAGAAACTCAGCCAAAAACTGTGGGCTTGTTATGGGCTCAAGTGCTTTAGTGATGGATAATTAAAGACGCACAAACTGAGATCAGAAGGAAGAGAGTGTTTAAATTATAGTCATGGAAACAGGGAGGTCAGAAAAAGGGGTAAGTGAGAACGCAAGAAGACACAGAAATATGATGCTCTCTAAAGCATCAAAGAAATTACCTTTTCTACTGGAGAGAAAACATATTCACACTACTATTATTAAGAATAAGCTAGTGGAAAAACATGTTTTTCAACGTGGGATCATTTCTATATTTATATATATATATTTTAAATCAGTAAAACTAGACACAACCCAGGAGTATAGTTCACCGTTTCTAATGTCATGAATCACAGCATGTATTCTTAGAGGAACAGTAGACAGTAGGACCCATGCCAACAGAAAATTGTACCCGTTCACCAGTGTGCATATCGCATGGTAATCCAGTTGGTATACAGACGATATAAAACCCTTTCCTTCACAACATTATACAAGCACTAGCGGTAATAAACAAACAGGCGGTCTTCCCCATCCCTATATCTATGAGTCAGTAATCTGGATAATGCCATTTATTGCTTGGCTATGGTTGAGGTGACAGCAGTATCAGTACACCCAACTGTATCTTTGTTTAAGAAGCAGCCATTGAGCTGGCTGATGGATGTCTAGTGGGAAAAAGAAAGCACAAACACACATCAGCCTCGATCTGAAAAATGAAAAATCACAGATATCACACATCGTTGCATTCCTACAGGCTGCCTGTTCTTGCAGTGAATCAAATGCATATTACAAGCTATTATGAGTGATAGGGCCATTTGGAGTAGTGGGCCCTCCTTTACACGTGTCTGAGCTACTCAGTCAAGTGGATGTGACAAAGAGCATGCAGGGTGTATTTCAAGAATGAATCATCAACCCAAGTGAGGCCGCAGCTGACAAGGGTCCATGTGAATTTTATTCAACCCAGCTTTGTTTGCCTCAGCCACAACAAAAATCTGCACAGTCTAACTCCCACCCCCCCACCCCCGACCAAAGGAAAAACTAAATCCATTGGGGTGAGATGCACATTCCATTTCCTGTATGTCAACATATTCCTTGGAAAAGCCCTAAATTTACTAAGAAAGACTTTGTTGGCTCATACAAACCGATTTGACTTGCAAATGTCTTTTCATTGATGTCAGAGACGCAGATGCACATAGGTGCGCACACACACACACACACACACACACACACACACACACACACACACACACACACACACACCCGCACACACACACACACATGCACCCCTGCATACACACACACACACACACACACACACACACACACAACCTACATGTGACTATTAGTCGTCTAAGATGAGAGCTTGCTACCTTAATGGTGTTTCTTGAGCCAGTGAAGTACTGGTAAGTGTGCAATAATGGGGAGCTGTAACACGATTGCACGCTTTCCCCATAAACCTCCAGGGTAAGGCAAGGCAAGCCAGCACCGAGCCGAGTCGAGCCGAGGAGGAGAGAAACAAGGGAGCAGGAGGAGTGGGATTTCCAGTCACCGATGACTCACACACACTCCCTCCGATTAAAAAGACCTCAAATGAGATTTGCACCCCTGCATTCAGTGAGCTTCATTCAGACATCACAGGCCTCCGCCCACACCTCCACCTGCTTTTGGCCAAGCAACACCTCCGTGCCCCTGCTTCAATTGATTCACACAGATACTAATGATATGTGCCGGCAATATGGCTTGTTGTTTCACCTCCTCCACTCCCGCTGTCGAGCCCCCACATACTAGCTTGTCTCTCATGTCTTTGTAGAGAAGAGACATGGGAAGGGAATGGTATCTAGGATTAAAACTATTGATTGATGTTTTCAAAACTCGGTTTTCAAAAGGAATTATTTGAACGTTACATTGCTACTCCCTGTTAACATCTGGGACATCTGGACAGATTAGACTGATTAAAGCCAGGGTATATATTTCTCTGAGAATCACACTGTATGATTAAGGACGTTTCCCTGGGATTTATGATGGTCAGTACCGGTTTGAAGGGTGGAATGCCTTCTTCAAAGATGTGTTTCTCTTCTGCAGAGGTTACTTTCTAATACAGAATTATCGGCTATACTGTTTATGAGGATTGACCTGAATTACAAGAGAATGGACAAACTTGGAGAGCGTTCTGATGGAAACTCAATGCCATAGCTCTGCTGCTACTAAATACATCTGACATGTCACTGTTAATGAAATTCAGCTAGCATCCACAGTATTGGCAACATCCTCACACTGCTCCTTGCAATTTCTCGAGGAGTGCTTTGTGGACTGTTGTAATCAGGTCAAGCTTCCACACATTCAGACTATTTAGACAATACCTAGAAGAGTCACTGAAATGGGAGTGCTTTTGTTTCAACATGTTGCTCGAGTGCCCTTTGCTCTGAAATGAAGACAGCTGTTGAGTAAACGTGGCATAAGTTTAGGCTTCTCTGACTGTTATCACAATAAGATTCTTGTGAACTACCCCACACGACATAGTTAGACTGGAAAATCAGACAATAACAAAAAGATTCATTCTGAAACCTTGTTAAAAAACGCTCCCAACAACGCGTAAAAAAATGCTACTTGCTGTCACCTCAAAACTTGTCATAAATTCAACAACAAAACAATGGACTTACAGGATAGAAAGCACTGGAATGTTTCTTGTGAGACATGCTTTTAAGCTACCTGTTCTGCCAGCCTTGTAGCAAATTCGTGTATTTATTCAAGACCCCCTCCAAGTGCCGCGGACGCTGGGACGAGTAGCAGCTGTTCCCCGGTGCAGCAGCCCTCACTACAGCTGATCCTGGATCCTGCGAGCCGCTTCGCTCCAGCTTCCTTGCAGTATCCCCACGTTCAAAAGGTGAGTTCGCTTTATTTGCTGGAGATGATGGATGCGACCTACTGAACGCCATGGTTTGTAAAATATTTTAAAACAAGAACAACAGAGTTATTAGATGTGGAGCGATATATTTAATTCGATCAAGTTAAAGTCCGTAAAGCTGTATCAGTATTTTCCAGAGACTCATCTAAGCGCACAGGATTCCTTGATGCAGCATAGTGCCTTTCGTTTTAAAGGGGTGGGGGGTTCTGCTGGGAATCACCCTGTGGTCACTCCCTCCGCCTCTTCACCAACTGCACACTGCACACAGCACCACACGCAGCGTGTTCTTCATGCTTCAGTTCGTTCTCCTGAAAACATATAGCCTACCTGAAGTGACCACTGATTATGGCCAAACGTTGATAAGGGTTCCCATTCAGTGATTTAGGCTATGTTACTCGTTGAGGACAGTATGTAGGCATGCAGGCACTATTCTGAAAGAATATAAATTATTCAAACATATCACATATTCTTTATTAGATTTGCATTGGGATTTTTGGGGCATGAAACGGAATTCTCAGTTGTACTCCTTTTTACTTTCTCGTATACATATATTACATAAAGTAAGATATGCGTGTTTATGTGCCTATGTGACCAAATTATAAATTATGGTTTATTAGAAATGCCGATTGCGCTACATCCTAAAAGTATTTTCATCCCAAAACCACACTACCCAGCATCCTCTAGTGCGACAAAACCAGATGACGCTATCATCCATGGTCTTGTGAAAGCTCCTCTCGGTATTATCCTTCAGCTTGTCCACATGGTTGAGTGTCTTACATTATTTCTTGCAAGACTCAATAGACAGCCTGTTGTACACTTATACTGCGATAGTGCTAGTTTGCATCAGTTGAAGCAAGAGTTGAACAAATCTAATTGCGGCTTGTATTTGTCATGGCTGTACCTTTGAAAGTATGCATCGTTGGCTCAGGAAACTGGTAAGTTATTGCAGCAATTCATGAAGTAGAAGTGTATTGCGTTGTAGTGTTTTAGCTTGGCAACTATCTGTTTAGTGACTTTGTGCATTCATGCTTTCTGTTATGTTGTTAAGTTTCGCATTGTGCCATTAGTGCCCAATAAAGCGACTTATGGGGATGATCAGACTGAGTTGCTATTGAAGCCTCATCTGTGCAATCAGCACTGTGTTTAATTTTGCCACCTTCATTGCATTGATATTGAGTGTGAGGGGACAAATGGGGACAAATGGGGCACAAGGCATCCTAACAGAAGAAACGGTCATCAGTTTGGCATAACTATTGTGCATTGTGTGATGAAAGCATCACATTTGGCAGAAAAACTAACAAAGGGGTTCTATTAAGATGTTGAACTAGAGGTGGTTCAAAAAGGACCCCAGGGGACAATTTTTTCAAAATGGCTGCAAGATGAGAATTTATCGTATTATGTGGTGATATAAAATACATAATAACATAAGTATATATAAAACACATCCTAAATCAAAAGAAACAAACGGTCTTGGCCTACACTGATGTAAAAGGGTGTCAACCCTAATTTTATTGTCTGTGTTAATGGGTCTGGAATTCCAAATTAAGTCAATGGAGACACTTGAAGAGGTAAAAACTAAAGTAAAAGAAAACGTGAATGCAAAATTAATTGGAAAGTGTTTTGCTCGTGGTGTAATTTATCTATGTGTTGACTTAGACCATAGTAGGTTTCTCTATTGGTTGCTATAGCAATGATAATTCCACAATTGAACATCAACTTCTTAACCTGGTGTTTAATGTGGGCTACATTTGACCCTTTCATTAATTGTTACAACTGGTAATGGCGTGCACTCTTCTCTGATAAAGTGCAAATGTTTTAGATGTTTTACTCATGCCATAATAGAAGTTCCTAAAAGCAACATTAAGAAGGTTCTGTGTAAAACTGGCACGCTGACTAGCTAACAGACAACAGCACAGTTAGCACCCATAAACCCATATACATAACTGATGCGTTTTTGGCACAAATCACGCACGCCTCCCATGTCCGAGGTTGTGAGTTTGAGTCTGGTGTGGAACTGTGTTTGTGTACACAATGCAGGTTGCATATAACCATATAATATAGGATTATATCCCATCTCAGCCCTGGGCGCCCTATCTGAAGTACCTCCGTTTCTAAATCTGATTAGAAGGTTTTCTGCCAAACTCGATGTATTTATCATAAAATGAACATTTGGTATGGCAATTTGAGTTGAACTCCCCCACTAATGGTAGGCTAATTGCTTATTTATTTTTGCACAGGGGCTCTGCCATTGCAAGGATCATTGGCAGCAATGCAAGCTTGCTCCCACGTTTTGCCAGTACTGTCAATATGTGGGTGTTTGAGGAAAACATCAATGGCAGGAAGCTGACAGATATCATCAATACCGAACATGAAAATGTCAAATACCTCCCTGGATACAAACTACCAGAAAATGTGGTAAGATTCAGTTTGATGGGTCATCTAAACAAACCACAATGTCGTAATTATAACGCCCAGATCATTGTATCTATTCGGCTACCTAGAATTGTTGTGATTGTGTACTTAGTGTATTTGGAAGAGCAACAGTGTGTTTGTAATGGCAGAAAATGAAACGATGTTTCCTAAACAAACTGCGGTACAGCTGTCACTCTACCCACTTCTAGCATTCTAGGACGTGCCATTCCTGTCTGCCACATTGCACGCTCTGGCATACCGAAGCATCCCTCCCCGTTCGCCTCCATTTCACTAGTGGCTCTAAGCTCACTTTACCCTTATCCAAAACAGTGATATTTTTTCTTACTGCTAACATGCAAACTCTAACTTCAAGAGAGTCTCATCTTTGCTACATTCACATATTACCCAACTCCACTAATCTGTTTAGTAGCAACCCACAGAAGACACGGAAGTCTAAAAAAAACTTTTTCTGGATAGTTGACCTACATCCAGCATTGCACCCTTTTACCAGTTGCATACCCTACTTTCAAGGTCATGAATAAAGTGCACTACTGTTGGTTCCTTGGTTTGGGCTAGGTGGCTGTTCCCCAGCTGAGAGATGCTGCCGAGGGGGCCGATCTGCTGGTGTTCGTGGTCCCCCACCAGTTCATCCGTAGGCTTTGCGACGAGATGATGGGCTGTGTGTCTGAGAAGGCCAGAGGAATCACACTCATTAAGGTAGGACTCAAGGAAAAGCCAACAGGCCGTTGCTTCAATACATAGCAATGGATGCCTAGCTTTAGCATCCTATTTGAAGACTACCTTGATATGATTGAGCACTGCAAGGCCGTTATCCTGCCCTTGCGAAAGCAGACTTTCAGCATTTGGGAAGGAAATGTTTGCCACACAGGAACTGCCTGAAGTCACGCAGGCTGAATCGGTCAGTGATCTCAGCTGGGGGTGTGGAGAGAGTTCGATGAAAGGTTTCATGCGTGGCGAAAAAAAAGCAGTCCTTTTAATCCCATTATGTAACCATTGGCAGAGGCATGCTCTGATTTGGTTGTTTTGGGAGAGAGCGATGCTGTAATCAGACTAGCCAGACACGGCCACACTCATGACGGCAAGAGAAAACGCTTTTTGTTTGTTTTCATAAATTACACAGAAAGATGACAGAGGAGGTCTAGTTGGTGCAGGGATGAGATGACCTCTCTAGATGGGGTCATTTTGGAGGGGGTTGGTTTGTGGTCACATCAAAGGGATGCAGCTCCTTTTAAGGTTTCACTGTGGATCATGGACACAGGGTCCTTTTCATCCAACACAAATGAGCCACTTTAATGGAACAAATTTATATACACTTATATCTTGGTTCCTATAGCACAGGTTGTTCCTTGTTCAGACTTATCTTTTGTTCTTACTGTTTTATGGCACACATTAGTACTGATTTTAATTCTTGAGTCTCAAGTGCAAGATATGAATGGAATTGAATGAAATCAACATTGTGAAAAGCCTAAAAAACATACCTTCTGAATATATTGTACAAGCTCCTACAAAGGACATTTTCAACAACGGAAGACAGCCTGTTTTTTTCTCTCATTACAATTATCTTGGCTAACAAAAGTGTGCACTTTCTGTCTGTAACCTCGATTTCTCCAAAAGGTCTACAGTATGAGCTTATCTTGCCCCAATGTTTCCATGTGTAATTAGTTTATCTACCCCGAATGTTTAGGTCTGGTATTATGGAGTTTCTCCAGCCCTGAAGTTTCCATATCTAGTGCAGCACGCTCAGCTGCCCTGTGTCCTGGTGCTGACTTACACAGCTGCTCCCCCTGATCTGCAGCATAGCTCAGCAGGCCTCCCACTTCGGTCCAGTGCAGTGCCATGTGAAAATATTTTCAGCGCCATGTTTGCTGTTCTCGTCCTCATGTGCCTCCCCATCTGTGCATGGGACTCATATTCAGCTGACAGCAGGGGCTATGGAATGTCTGTGGGTATACGGCCCCACTCTGTTCCGTTCTGTTTACCGCCAGGAGAAACTGTCCGCCATATGTGTGGGTGAACCTTTTTAGGAGAGAGACCCATCTGGTGGTTCTGTGAAAAGTCATTGGTAGACTGAAGGGTGTCATTGGTTTTCTCTCATTTTCTTGAGACACTTTTATTTCCCCTTATGTGTTTTTTTTTTTCTTCCTTTGTTTATTTTATGGGCCATTAAACGGCTTAAGGCTTCAAGGCACTCCGTGCGGTTGAGGGTTTATAGCGTGATAGAAGATATTTTTTTTCCAAATTCAAAGGTTTCTCTAGCCCTGTTTTTCAGTCTCTCTCATTCTCTCAATCAATTCCTACTTCCTCTACTATAGGGTGTAGATGAAGGACCTGAAGGTCTCAAGCTGATATCTGACATCATCAGGGAGAAGATGGGTATTGATATGAGTGTGCTGATGGGGGCAAACATAGCCAATGAGGTGGCAGCTGAGAAGTTCTGTGAAACAACTATAGGTGAGCACTTTGTCCATATAAACCAGCAGCAGTCTACTTAATTTTATTTATCGACGTGTCAGGACTGATTAATAGCACTGGGGGTCCGTAACAAAATTTTACTCTGTCCTTATTGCCATGTAGGGTCCAAGATCATGGAGAACGGGCAGCTGTTCAAAGAGCTTCTCCAGACCCCTAATTTCCGCATCACAGTGGTGGAAGATGCAGATACGGTTGAGCTGTGTGGGGCCCTGAAGGTAACTAGTAACATTGTCACCCCTTCCTCAAACCTTCACTGAATGCATCCTATACGCATTGTAACGCTTTGTCAGGTTCATATAATTACCTCGTAACCTCCTGAGAACCAACCCGTAGGACTGTGTCCTCTATAGTTGACATTTTTTTTTAAGGAAATCACAAAAAAAGAGAAATTGGATGACAGTTTTTTTTTATCTTGGTTCCTAGGAGGATATAATACATTAAATTACCAAGAGCTGACTCCAGTGCTTATTTAATAAAGTCATGGATGTTCATATGGAAAGGCTCCTCCTACATCACTCTGACATATTACATCACCCCAACTTATGTAATGTTAAATTGGGCCGTGTGAGACTCCCCCAACAACCAGGCTTCTGATTGTACATGTCTACTCCCCTCCCTCAGAACATAGTAGCAGTGGGGGCGGGCTTCTGTGATGGACTGCAGTGCGGTGACAACACCAAGGCGGCTGTGATCCGCCTGGGCCTGATGGAGATGATCGCCTTTGCCAAGCTCTTCAGCAAAGACGACACCGTCTCCTCCACCACCTTTCTAGAGAGCTGCGGTGTGGCTGACCTCATCACCACCTGCTACGGGGGGCGCAACCGCAAGGTTGCCGAAGCCTTCGCCAGGACTGGGAAGGTAAGGAGTTTTCTGGGCGCTGGTCTTTTGGAATTTGTGTGTGCCTGTAGACATGAAGACATGAGGCAGCCGTGGCCTACTGGTTAGGGTTTTAGGCTGGAAACCGGAGGGTGGCCGGTTCGATCCTCGACCAGTAGGAAAAATGTGGGCGGGGGATGCTCTCCCATGCCCACATCCACGGCTGAAGTGCCCTTGAGCAAGGCACCTAACCCCGATCACTGTTCCCTGGGCGCCTCAAAAGGCAGCTCACTGCTCCGGGTTAGTGTGTAACCTCACTTCACTGTGTGTGTGTCACTTCCCTGGATGGGTCAAATGCAGAGGTGGATTTCAGAGTGTGTGTGTCTACACCACCTCTGCCATAGAGTCACTTTCACTTCACTTTCACTTTATCTGAATATCAGAGAAATATCTTGTTACAGTGGGAGTAGGATACTAGCCTGGCCATTACCAGCCTGTGACTCCATTTTTTTCCGTCAGTCAGTCTGGCCTAACCCCGTTCATTTTCGTTTCCGAGATGGGCGGGTGCTTAGCTTGAGGTTTAAAATCATTGGAGTTCCCTTAACCAATCAGCAACGTTTGGTAAGCATTCGGTAGATTAAACTCTTCCCAAAGCCAGTTGGGAGAAGAGCTACGACGTCCTTTCCAATCATAAAACTTACAAGACAATACTCTTGTTCTCCTTTTAATTTTCTGATGTTCTCGAGAGTTGAGACAACTTTCCCGATAGCTTTTCGTGTCTCTTCCTCCAAGGTGAGTTTTGCGTCACAGCTCTGAACTGTTCGCTGATTGGTGCGGTTGGATTTTGAGTCCTGGAGACGATTGTCAACGGGGTTGGGCCAGACTGAGTATGAGCTTGAAATCAATTCAGGCGGAAATACGTAGGCTGGTGTCACCAGGCTAGTAGGATACAAGTGTAGTTGAATCACACCACACACCTATGTATAGTGTTACTATGAGATAACTCCTTCTTTTTTTGTCCCATATGTCCACCATCTCAGAGCATTGAGGAGCTTGAGAAGGAGCTGTTGAACGGGCAGAAGTTGCAAGGACCACTCACCTCTGCGGAGGTCTACCACATACTCAAACAGAAAGAACTGGTGCAAAAGTGAGTAGATGGTTTCTGGGTAAAAAACTAAACAAAACATGCTCCATCAATTGTTGGTCAAGCATGTCCTGGCTTTCTTAAAACAGTGCAGCTACAACTCTCTTTAAATTGAACTACCATTACCTTCCTTATTCCTGGATGGCTTTGAATTTGAACAGTTGTGAATGTTGTGTATATTGCAGTCAGAGGTTTTGGAGAGAACACAAACGTTATCAGAATTTAAACCCAAGGGATGAGACTATTAGTGCAGAAAAAGGCCTAATTTTGTGACCGATTGCACAAACATCTGGGCATATCCCAGACTTGAAATTTGTTCCATAGAAGGAGTATTGTGAGTATTCAGCCAACAAATGAAGAAACATACTTGAAGTACTGAGTACTTATTGCTGATCTGCCTCTCTTTGTATTCCAGGTTCCCACTCTTCACTGCCGTCTATAAGATCTGCTTCGAGGGGAAGCCGGTTCAGGAGATGATCACCTGCCTGCAGAGCCATCCGGAGCACATGTGAGTGCCTCCTGAAGCTCTCTCCATCCACGGATGACGACCTCTCACCACTTCTGCCATTCATACCTCCTTTCTATTATACTTGTGGCTACTCCTGAAGATCGTCCTCAGTTTGTCGTGACTCCTAGAACTCAATGGACACAAACGCATGGCTCCTCATTCCGGACTTCCCGGTGGGTTTCCATAGTTTGCACACTGTAAAGTTGCATTGACTGATATTTGGCATTGAAAATTAGAAGTTAAGCAGTTAATTGGTGCACCACATGGTAACACATTTTTTGGATACGTGCATTGTTGGCCATATCAAAGTCTGGGATATAGCCTAGTTACAGTTAACCTCTTGTAAGCCCATTATTAGTCTGGCTTTGTCCAAAGTGCTAGCCTCATTCAGACCTGATTCGTTATTTGATTCTTTTTTGTGACAAGAACACTACGTTCTTTCTGTACTCCTCTGCCCTCTTGTGGATAGCAGTAGGTGCTACTTATGATGGGCAGGAATTTGGGAAAAGTTGAACTTCCAAAGACCTCAAGAAAGCCAGTGACACATAATCAATAGTTAATGCATTTTGTATTTACTAGTGTACTTAGCCAGCAAATAATTACAACTCATGATTGCATGAGAATGGTCTAGACTTAATTATGTTTGGGGTTAAATTCTTATTTTATAATCATTTAAAGACATCTCTTCTTAAAACCTACAAGATATTTTAACACACTACACTGCCATTTACACAAGTAACCTTTTAGTAACAAGATTTAATTACTAGATGTACTTACTATTGTGTGTGCTTATACAGTATACATTGGGATGAAGGGCTTGGGTGCATTGAAATACACACACTTATTGTTCTTTGTATAGTATAGTATAGTATGTGGTGCAGTTACATTTTGTGCAATTTCTGCTTAAAATAAGCAATTTATTAATGCACTTCATAGGGTTAGGTTTTTAAAATATGGTCAGTTGAAATAGCTGCTTTTTAGGCTATTGGGCCGATAAAGAGCAAATAAATGCCTTGAAGCCAGGTCAGGACCATACCCAAAGGGATCTGTCCACAGCTCGGAGATGAGATTGACCCTGGATGTGTGTGTGTGTGTGTTTGTGTGTGTGTGTGTTTGTTTGTGCCTGTGAGGTGGTGATTTGCAAAATGTGATCGTGTGATGCTGCATTTAAGGTGTACCATGTTGTTTCGGTGGTCAGAAAAGGTTCCTACATTTAAAACAATTCCACTGTGGTGAACTGTGTATGTGAAAGATATCTAATGAACAGCTTTGTAGATTGCACAGGAGTTTTGACAAACATCCTCTTTTCAAATTCCGTTGTAGATGTCAATGTAAAGCCTTTTTTGATTACATAAACTGTATGACACTTTTAACCTTAACCAGCAAAACAACATGTTTGCTCATCTGTTTGTTTGAGGCACAATTCAAATGTGCACATCGTCAGTGTTACTTGAAAAGATGCAGCTCATTAGGTCGGTTGAGTAAAAATCCCTTGTCAGACCATACTAATTGAGTGGTTGCGTGTGTTTGCCTTCAGCTTTCAGTTCAGGCATTCTAGTTTTGTGTCTCCACGATCTAAATGAAACCGCATACTAGCAGAATGGAACTAATACACAAAATGTTTTGAACCACTGTTTCCCAACCAGATAATGTAATGTCCAGTTCCTTACGCCGCAACATTTCATTTGCAGCTGTGTGTTAGCCTTTCTTCTGCTAACTCCACCTTAGATTGCATAGTTAGTTCAGGCTTAGCTAAAGCCTTTTCTACTCTCTTTAACCCTTCTGGTCACAATGCAGCTCTTGATAAGTTTTAGGTCACATTACGTTGCCTTTTTGTTCATTTTTTTTTTGCTTTATGAATGTATCCTCTAAGGCTAAGTCATCCTGGTCTTGTTCCGTTCCATCATAAGCCCATGAGGCTTTGCTTTTGGTTTTCTGTAATCTGTCCATGAGGATGAAAAGTGAAGTGTCTGTCTAGTGGGAAATGATTAAAAAAAGAATAAAAAACAGTAAAGAAATCGCTGTTCAGTGTAGACTACTGTGTGGTGGGTTTTTATTTCTGGTACCCAGGTAGAATGTTTACAAGAATACAGGAAGGTTTTATTTTTTCCCTAAAACCTTTCCCTCCATACAGTAACAATTGGTGAAACATACTATCCCAAATCTTGGGATGACAAATACATTGATAAATGATAAGACATTTAAAGAAGAGCTCCTTTGTAGAAGCTATATGTACATACATCCAATGAGAGGTGCGGATGACTTTCCTTTGTTGCTGGCAATGCATCAATCTTATCCCTTGACACGTTCAGTTCTGCAAGCATCTACCATAACTTGGTAATTATTATTTCACAAGTGTATATCTGCTGCTTTCCCCGTTTTTACATTGCTCAAGGAAATTCTGCCTAGCACAACTCATCCAGATGAGCAGAGTGTGTCACTCCAAATAGAAACCACTCATTTACATTATTTAAAATGTTTAGAAAATGAATCACAGAATGAGGCATACAAAAAGAACACAATTACTATGAATGCTTAGTCAACTGAATGTTGTCATCACAAGGAGCCTGTGGGAGAAGAGAAGTAGAAGTATTACTTTACTGGTTTTAACCTACACAGTTAGATACCACAATCTAAGAATATCCAAGACGACAAACCTGGTGCTAGCGAGCAATTCAGTCATCTTCATCCTCGTCATCACCAACAAATGACAGCAAACTTTTGTTTTTCACTTTCGTCTCTGATTTTGATTCGCTCTTGGCTTCTTCCTCGTCGTGCTTCTTCTTCTTCTTGCTGGAGCTGGCGGAAATACCCTGGAACTTATCTGAGGACGAGCGCTTTGCTGGTTTCTTGAACACGATCTTGCCGTCTGAAGGTGGCTCCTCGTCTAAATATGTCATGAGACAACACAGTGCATTTATGATTAATCTGTTTCAGCACAGTCATCTACCATCCACCATACGTGACGTGACCAGATGCATATGTTACCATCGCCCAAACTATAATGTAATGTCTAACTAAATAAGAAACATTTGTATTCTGCCTCTCGGCTCATTTAAACCAATACGTTGTATTTCGCTAAGGGGGACATCTGACCGTCCTGATGAGAGCTCTTACCCTTTGTATCTTTTTTCATATGATGAACTTCATCAGCACTCAGGTCGCCTTTCTTGAGAACAACTATTTGCGGCAATTCATCCTCGCGATCACTACCACCGCTATCATCATCGAGCTCAGGCATGTCTTGTCTCTACAAGGGGGAAAGCAAGATTATATATTTTAACACAACTTCCACTGACCCCACTTGTCTATTAACGATGTAAATATAACAAGCATGCAGCTACGTTAGCTGGCTAAATTAGCATATTGTTACCTTCGTGTCAATCGTCGGTCCCTCCTTAAACCCAACATCACTTTTGAATTTTTTTAGAAAAGATGGCTCTGCCGGCTTGACCCATGAAACATTACCCTTTTTGCCATGTTTGCTCATTTTGCTCAGAAGTGAGGCAGATAAATACACCTAAACCAGAGAGGATTGTTTTCGTTGTTTGCTACCAGTATGTCGACTTCTATTGGCGTCACAGCTATGTCATCAACACACGTATTTGAATGACCAATGGGAATTTGTCTATGGCATGCCATTGACATGACTCTATGGAATTCACAGGGATTTGTTGGCGTCTAGGAATTAAAGATATGTAAGCAATATCTTGTAAGTGTTGATAAACATTTAGTCGTATAGTCATAAGTTTGGTGAGGGACTTCACATACCGTATTATATGTCTGCGGAAGGCGATTGAGAAAATGCTCTTGAACATAGGCTACCACCAGAGGTATTTTGTTGGTTCGTGAGTGGTGTTTCTGACAGGAAATGAAATGCTTCCTCAATGCACTTCTGTTTGGATAATTCCTAAACGGCACATTCCCATGCTCGATCTTGTGGCTAGAGAAGGACTGCTCAGTTAGGAAAGTGAAATGATGCTGTCTTTTGACTGAACGGTATATTTCTTCGATTGAAATGTTTCCCGGAGTTGTGTATGCGCTACTCGCAGGTTTCCTTGGAGCTGTTGCCTCCTCTTCAGCCAAACTGTCACTTGGCGCTGACTACCTCAAAGGTGTGTGTGAAACTGGGCTAAAAACATGGGCTGGGGAAGAGAGGATATTCCAGCAAGATAACGAAACTGCTCCATGCGACTGGGTAAAGTATGACTTAATAAGTGGAGTGATCAGTGATGGCTTAACACGGTATCCATACATCCTTGTTTTAACTGGGTTCACGTCGATTTGAAATAGCATTACCAAATACTGACACGTTGTTAGAAGATGTTTCTATAGCAAATCTATGCAGCTATATTTCTTTAGATTTGCATAGTCTAAATGCATGACCTTTTTTTTTTTTTTAGCTAATTAACTTTTGATGTTAGCGTAGCTTATGGCGTAACGTAACGTTGTCATTTGTCCCGTGACAGAAGGCTAAAGAAAATCAAAACTGAAAAATGAGATCTCAGTGAGAGCATGCATTAGGGGTTTGGAAGAAGATAATGTATATAAATGAGTGGAGCTGAAATTACACAAGTCATCAACAAAGGGTACAGTGCATGCAAAGTCTGTGTGTTTGTGTGACTGGTTGTTGACTTATGAAACCTGTCTTCTGCCAGCTGCACATCCCCTTGAGGCTGTTGTGCGGAGGTCTTCTGTTCACCTGTAATGCTGTGATGTGGACCTTCTTCGCCAAAGCTCTCAGGCTCTCCTCGTCCTCTGCTCAGGCCACTGTGACCACCACTGCCTCCAACTTCATATCCTCTGTGAGTACCCTCCCTGAACTCCAGACTTCTAGTATCTGCAATCACAACTGACTAAGTGAAGTCAATGCTAGTAATTACAGTGCATGTAATGCTCTGTATTGTTATTCCTAGGCTTCTTCTTCGTATTATTATTATCAGGGGCGGCCTTTCCTACAGGCGGGTTAGGCGGCCGCCTAGAGCGCCATCTAGAGGGGGAGCGCCAAATAATGCGCCCGAAAAAGAAAAAAAAAAACACAATTTTTTTTTTTTTTCCCGGACGCATAAATTGGCGCTCCTTCTATATCTCCAACCAATATTTTGACATAAAAAAATAAATCTAACTTTAGGGTAAAACAAGCCAAAACTCGAAAACGGAGGGCTATTCTTCATTGGTATTGTTAGAACATGCTAGCATAGCGAGACATTTGGTGCGAATGTGTGTGTATCCTCTGAAGAGGCTTAATCCCAACGGCGTGCATGACTAGACGGTACGGATCACAGGACTCATCGATATATCTTTATATCGCCGTAAAGACAGGTGAAAGTAAAAATATTACGAATCCGCAAGGTGCAGGCAAGTCCACTTATGATGTACAATACACATTAAGGGTTGCTACAATATGTTATCATGAAAACACTAATGATGAACACAGTATTTCAGAGATCAAACTGATTTTGGAGAAACAGTGTATAATGAGCAGATAAACAACACGTGGGAAAACATTAATACAACTTCTTCAGGGGGTTATCAAACATTATTGTGAATGAGAACATGTACATGGATTTATGGGAACAGCCGCTCGACAGGTCCTCGTCTGTTGCAACTAATTACAAATCAAACTTCTTCCAACAATATCACATAGGCCTATGCGCAAAGTAACGTATTCTTTTAACGACATTGAAGCGAGGAAATACATTTCGCCACAAAGCTAAATTTAACAAATAATGATAATACTGACTGTAACATGCCGGCATAGTCGCCCCATAATGCCGTGCGGCGGGCGCATATACTTTTCTATGTGTGATAATGCACTCACGATGTACCTGTTCCTTACTGTTCTTATTGCATGTCGTTGTTCTGTGTTGGGACTGAGTTTATACAGGTGTGTGACGGTAATTTGCTGCGATCGTTGTGTTTATGTGAAATAATTGCAGTCTTACAAGGCAAAATAGCGTTTGAAAGTTGCAATGGGGGGGGGGGCGCCAGGAGTGAAGCTCGCCTAGAGCGCCTAATGTGCTAGGGCCGCCCCTGATTATTATCCCGTTTACTGACTTCTGCGCTTAATTCAGCTTGAACCGCTTAACTTAGAGACTTTGTTCAAACTTTAGCGCGTAGGTCTTGTAAAGGATACTTATGCTATGTATTTTTCACTATTCAAACTTTATACTTTTTAAGATATTAAAGAAAAACGAATAAACATTTTCCCATTGACTTACATTGGGCCATTATGACATCATAATAGGGTCATTAAACTGGCTTGCACCTGTGCTTCACTGACACCTGCGCCAAGGTTCCAAGGCTCCTCTTCTCTCTGTCCCTCTCCATTCAACTGTATAACTAGGAATATTAAGAGACACCTTCCAAACCTCTTCCATACTCTACTTTTTTTTAATCTCTATCCCTTTCACTCTACTTTCTCTCTGCTTCACTCTTTTTTTCTCTCCTTCTTTCAATATTTTCCCTCTTCACTCTCTCTTTACTGGCTTTATCTAGAGCCACTCTTGTTCACTCTTCTTACTTTCTTCTTTCTTTCTTCAACTCTTCTTTCCTCCTTCCACTCTTCTTTCCTTTCTTTTTTCCTTCTTCCACTCTTCTTTCCTTTCTTCACTCTTCTTTCCTTTCTTTGTTGTTTCTTCCACTCTTTTTTTCCTTTCTTCTTTCCTTATTTCACCCTTCTTTCCTTTCTTCTTTCACTCTTCTTTCCTTCTTTATTTTCTTCTTTCCTTCTTCCACTCTTCTTTCTCTTCTTCTTTCACTCTTCTTCTTTTTTTCTTTCCGTCTTCCACTCTTCTTTCCTTTCTTCACTCTTCTTTCATTTCTTCTTTCCTTCTGCCACTCTTCTTTCCTTTTTCCACTCTTCTTTCCTTCTTTCACTCTTCTTTCTTTTAGTCTTCCTTTCTTAACTTTCGCATTTCATATACTGGTATTTCCTTCAGGAAATGCATTTTCTAGTTACTGTTGACCTTTGGGATCACACTGATGATGATTTATTTAGTCTCTTATACCACAGTCTCCAAAAAGAGTAGCAACTATCAAAGAAATTAGAGCATCAGCTACGCTACAGGGTGTCACATGTTCTCCAATTCCACACAGGCATTCCTTGGGAGGCTGATATTTGGGGAGACCCACGCTGCACTCTGGTGGGTCGGCATCTCTCTCACTCTGTCAGGGCTACTCATCGTGCATGGGTCCACAAACCAGGAATCCCAGCCAACTGTGGCCAAAAAGAATGAATGAGACTGTATGTGATGATAAACACGATTAACCTGTTCCTGTAAACCAGTGTGTTCAGATGGATATCATGCACAACAAATATTAGTCTTGAACAGGATAAATGTTTTTATTTACCTTAAACTTATTTCGAGGGGTTAAAACTGTAATTTTCTTGTTTCATTTATATTTGTATTAAGGCTATACTCTGCAAATAAAATAAACCTGTTTCATTCTGTTTCACAGAAATGGTTAATATTTAATGCAAATATTGTTCCACAAATGTGATCTCCAAATACAACTTTTGACCATATCTGCACTGAAGTCTCACACTCTGATGGTGGGGTGGGACGACTATAGCTTGAAATTTGGGACGGTAGTCACCAGGGAGAAGATATGTTTGGTTTCCGGGCATACTCCTGACCTACATGGAGCCAACCTAAAATGACGTCTTCCAGTGAATGCTTCATGTCTATAAATAGGTGTGCCAGTTAAGCGGTGTTACACTGCCAGTAGATGGTTTGAGGTTGGGATGTGCTATGACAACGAGCTGGAACAAATTTCATTATTCCCTTTTAATGAAAATGTATTTGAAAATAATATTATTTCAGAATAAAACACAATAATACATATTTCAAGCAAATGAGGATTATACAGATAACAGATTATTGCCAGATTATGCCTATTCAAAACATCTTTGCTTAAACGTCTTAGTGAATACTATTTGCATCAAAAAGAGATCCATATCATTGAACAGAGTTATTTTAAAAGAAAGGATTTTATAATGTGTAGTTTTAAGTAAGGCACTTCAGCCAATTGAAAACTATCCTATAAAACAAAGCAAGTCACACTTCATCATTAGACTCTTCATTCACTCAATATAAAATTGACATTACACTACATTACAAAGTCCTTCAATAAACATGCTGTTTCACTTAAACAGCTGTGCTTGTGCATTTGGTACTGTGTATACTGAACTGGTCCAGATGTGGCCCCCCTTTGGACCGGAAAGGCACTGTGGGTGTGTGACGTCATTAACCTGGTCTCAGCGCTCGTAGGGAATCTCGATCACGTCCTCCTCGATGATATCACCTGGCGGCGCGGGTGGCACCTGCTCCAACGGCGTCCTCCTGCAGGTGAGCTCCGAGAAGGGACTGAACCAGGAGAGGGAGAACGGACCCCCGAATGCAGCCTTCATGGCCTCCCAGCACGACAGCTTCTCCCAGGTGGCGCTCTCGCCCTTCAGACGCTCGATACCCTAAGGCAAAGCGAGGAGCTGTCAGCCATATCATAAAAGACCCCACAACACACTCACTGCAAATTAATAGTCTACTCGTCACGTGAAATGGTGGCATATTCGTTTATACATATTTGTTGCAACGGATGCAATTCCTAATGGAAACGGCCCAAACCACTCCCTTGCTTTACTGTGGAGAGCCGGATAGTCAAAGTTGAAAATGGTCCCTCCTTCACAGGAGGGTGGGGGATGAATAAGTGATTTGGGGTGTAATGTAATGGACTCAGGCAGTTACCAGTGAAATGCATGAACTGGGAGACTATGCATCCATATGTTTTATGATAAAGATGGTTTAAAAAGCACACAATACATGCAGCATGCTTTTTCTATTTTAAGAGTATTCTTTCTTTTCTGTCGTTGTTTGTCGTCGGCCAACACTGGTTCAATTACTGGACACACGGTTTAAGAGACACAATGACATGCTTCTGGCTACCAGGGCCGAGGTGTTTGGGCTAGGTCTTCTGTCTCAGGTGAGCAAGGCTTACCTGCACTTCCCTTCCCACCAATCAGAAAGCCGCAGCTGGCCTACTCAAAGGGGCTTTTACAGGGTTACATGGTGAAAATCACAACACTTAGCCAATTCAGTTCAATATGGGTCCTTGATGGAGAACAAATAGAGAGCATTTTGAAGAAAGTCCTGAAAAGAAACATTTCCAGTGAACAGATCAAAAGAGATAGCCAGAAAGGGTTAAAAGGGGAAGGGAGGGAAACAGGGTGCAGTGACATACTAGTTAGGGAAAAAAAGACAGTGAATGGCTGGGATAGATCATTTTTCACTCGCTTGTATGGTTATAGTCTTAACGTGAAATTGTGTGACAGCATTGCCACAACGTGCGATATACTAACTTCTCAGTAATTGTAAGGAACATACAACAAAAACTTCCAACCACAGTAGTACTTCTTTAGAATATCATACAGCAAGATTGCACAACTAAGAGCGTCCTCACATAAACATACTGACAAGTAAACCAATCAGGTTCATCATTTATTGTTTGATATGTATATACAGAAAATAAAAATGCCAATATAAAAGCAGTACTGGAAACCATCTCACAGTTGATTGTGTAGCCAGAGCTACTTGAAGTCAAATCAAGGTAGTTTCAGTAACATCCACCACAGGACTAACAGAAAAACAACCAGTGTAAAGTGAACATAAACATGCTTTTTTTTAAATCAAGAGATGGAGTTCAACAGATTGTCCCTTTTAACGTATTAATAAACACATATTTAAAATTCCAAAAGGTGGCTAAGGACTTCCCTCAGTTCACATGATTCCAGGTGCTTCTGTCATTATCATACCTAAACTTCACAGTTTTCCAAAATGCAAAAAAGAGTGTATTTTAGATTGCATATATCGGAAATTTGAAGCATTGCTGTATTGTGATGCCTAATTTGTACTGATATTCTTGCCAATTTCCATAATCAAACTGGTCTAGCTCTACTGATGACATGACTATGCTCTCACAGCGTGTAAACTAGAAAGATGCAATCCTCTTCCCAATGATTCATCATCCAACTCGGATGAGGAATGCTCTCCATTATTAACCAAAAATAGAGATTATCCATGCAAAATGTGACCTCAACCCCACTCCAAAAAAGGCTTATTTTATGAAGGGGACAAAGGCATTTTGCATTAGTGTTACTAGACTCGTCAAACAGACACAAGGAGAAAGGAGATAGTGGAGGAGGAGGAGGAGGAGGAGGAGGAGGAGGATTGCTCTCAATGGCAGGACCAATGGAGAGTGGAATGTGAACGGAGGGAAAGTGACAGTACAGATGGTGACAGGAAGTTCCCAAACAGAGCAAAGTTTCCAGATCAAGAAAAAACACAGTTTAAAAATATATATTAAACTAATACAAAATAAAGATTACAAAAGGCAAAACTGGCAAGTCCATGTTTTTTTTTTCATATTTCCACAACCTCTTAGGAAGCACCATAGAAATGGGATGTTTTCTATGGGTAGCACTGTCGCTGCCAAGAACACGGCCACTAGAGTTGAGTGAGCTTGGCGATACAATCACGTTAGGTGGAGCCAACAGGCATCGGGAAAGGGTTGGGTTGGGGGGGTGGGGGGGGGGGGTGGGGGGGTTAATGGGGTAGAGGAGGGGGGTGCCAGCACACCTCAGTCTTTTATATGTAGTGCCAGGGCATGGACAGGCCTTCTGGGTTTGCATTTCCAAAGCTCAGACCACATACTGGTATGGGTCGGCTTTCCCATGGCCAGGCTTGGCAAACGGGCTAAACCATGCTATCGAGAAGGGGTGTCCGAAAACCGCCTTCAGGTTCATCCACTTAGTTTTTTTAGCCCATCTTCTCTCTTCCTTTTTCAATTGCTCTATGCCCTAAAAAACGAGAGACAACCGCAACTTCAGTGTGGCCCAGACAAACTTGGCATTATCAAATATTACCACGTGTTGTGTGTTGATGTGCTACATTGAACAAAACAGTGAAGGGTTTATCAACAGAATGCTTATTGCCTTGAGTAAAACTTCCCCACATTTGTCAGCTAATGTAGTCCTAATAGGTCAGAAAGCACAGCAAATCTGCAGAGCTAACTTAATCTAAGCAAACCTGGGACGTAGGGACACTGTCCTACTCTAGGTGGAAGGGGGTGTGTGGCTTAGGGCAAAGACAGAGAGAATACCGTGAGAGTAGCATTAAGAGTTAGAGTTAGTAGAAGCTAAGCAAATATGTGTGTACAGGTATGGCTCTGCAGGATGTGCACTGCAAAGCTAATGCCTATTTAAGATTGAAGTTATTACAAGACATCCAACAGCATGATGGTTTCTTTCAGGCCACGGCGTACGCCGGTCATGCCGCGGTCATATGACATCCATTTAGACTTTTTTTTTTTTAAACACAGAGGTCCCACACAGAGACAGCTACAAACACAGTGTCAGCAGAGAAGGTGAACACGATCTAGGATCTTAACTGCTTCATCAGGTCTCGTAAGACCAATGTGCTTGGCAGACATGTCTTGTGATATAATTTCCTGATTTGACTGAAATTCTGATTAGAATGCAGGATTGCTGTAAATTGTGGCATCACAGCAAAAAAAGTGTCTATTTTTTTTTGCCATATATTTCCATGACACAGTGTTATCCTTCAGGGTGTGCACCATACGGTATTTTATTAATATGCAAGACGTCTCCTTTCTTTGCCAACACTGTGGGCACCCTCTTGTGGTTATACCCTAAAACTACATTTGAATTGCACTACAATATAGAAGGCCTGAGAGCTCATGTATCAACCATCGTTTCTATCAGAGCAACTAACGATACAAGCACAGATCAATAAACAGTGTCTGTGTAGTGTCTGATATCTGGCTGTAGCCTTTTAAACCAAACTCAACAGGCCCCCTAACTGGGTAGGGTAAGTTAATAAACTTATCTCCAACTTAAAAAACCCAGATTTTCCCAAGTATTAAGACGTTCATAGACACACATGTGATGATGCATCAGAAATAATTCTAGTTCATTTGAAAAGAGATGACTTGAGAGTAATGTTATTATGACTACTCCAAGACCACTCAAAGATCATTCTGCACAGACAGGGACTTGTTAGGATGATGAGCCTGGGAACTGTGGGGCTGCAGCCAGGACTCTTCAGACTTCAGGGGGGGAGGGGGAGGAGAAGGAGGAGCGAAGTGTGAGGTTCCTCGGGCCACTTACCGTCTCATCTGTGCAGATGGAATGGACCTGGGTGCCAAACATCACAGAGGTGAAGATGAGGAAGAGGAGGCCCTCAAAGCACAGGAGGATGAGGAGAATGACGGTCGCTGGTGGGGAGAAGGAGCTGCACTCTAGGGTTGCGGCAGGAGGTGGTGGAGAGCAGGGTGGAGGGGTAGGAGGATAGTGGGAGGAAGCACAAACACACACACACAGACACATTCTTACACTCTTACCTGTGGGAAACACCACTGTACACAAAGGTCACATTTGATAGAGTTCACTGACGTGATTTCTGACTTCAGACAAGCTTGGGGCCGATGCAAAGCATGAGAATAGCCAGGAGAAAGAAATTTAACTGTTGAAAGATGTGACTCCTCTTATCTCAAGTCAGAGCACGGACCTACATGGACAGGCAGCAAGCTAGCTACATTCCATAACTCTCTCTCTCTCTCTATCCTTCCCCCAGCTCCATGTAATGATCAAATTATATGAGAAGCTACATTTTGAGGTCGGAGTGTGGAATCAGACAGAGGAGCTGCTTGGAGAGGGGTTTGGTGCACCATGTGAAGCCAAATCATTCTGTTTGACGTTTGCTCTCGCTAATCACTAAAGTAAACAACAAGCTATGAGAGAGAAGCATGGCTTCAGCTATTTCAGCATGTGCTTGGGTCACGCTGAATTAGTTTCCACCTCGCTTGAACCCATGCTCTCATGTGAACTACGAACTTCACAGCCACAGATCCACTGTTCCAATGTAATATATTTCAGTTACCTTGATAATATGAGGATGCATTAAGTGCATGTGTCAGATGTACTGTGATATGATTTTGTTAGGTCATAAAATGTGACCTTAGATCACACAGGACTTTAGGCTACTGCACGCCCCTCCTCCCCTTCGTTTCTTCATAGGGCTCCCAAGTCAGTCTATCCTTCTGAAGTCTGGGCTTTAACACATCCTCATAAAAGTCTCCAGGGAGAGAAAAATGTTCCAGACTGCGGTCATGTAAGGGTCTCACTCAAGCATTTCTATAGCTCGGAGCTTGGTGGCATGACAAGATAGGAAACTCTGAGCACTTACTTGTCCAGTCATCTTCAAAACAATACAGGAAGTGGAAGACTACCATCAACAAGCAATGTAGAGAGATTAGTGCAATGTACATCTGGAACACAGGGAAATTGATCATTATTAATGAAGGAGAACATAAGCTTAAGCACTACATTGTAATAATATGTATCTTCTAGTTGTCCTACTGCATGTTTAAGCTGTGAATGTCAGTGATGTGAGCACTGTCTGGCACGTACTGTGAAAAGCACAAAGTACTTCTGGTTGGTCTCTCCAACACAGTTGTTGACCCACGGACAATGATGGTCCATTTTCCGAATGCATCTTTTGCAGACACTGGGAATTTGCAATAGGTTATAGAGAGAGAGGAGAAAAGACAAAGAGATGGCTTGGTCGCATCATACTTCATTCAATGCAAAAAAAAAAAAAATGCAAATCTGCAGCCATGCAATGAATTAGAAGCTGAGTGTCTACATGAGTGGTCAATGCTAAAGCTGACTGGACCAATCAGACAAGAAAGCTAAATAGGTGAAAACTGAATTTAAACCCTGGCTGATCAACCTCTATCTGCTGAGTCTGTGAAGTGAAGTAATTTATTCTGTCGCCCCCATTATTCTAATGACTTTGTCCATCTTCTTTCCACTGCTTTGACCTTCCTCTGCTCTAAATTCGGGGGGACAGTGTAACGACATCAGAGAGAGAACTCCATGACCGTTTGCTCCGGGCAATCTGTACCTGCAGTGGTGCGCTCGGTCAGGCTTGATACTGCAGCACTTGGGACACTTGTAAACCACCTGACCGGGCTTTAGCTGGAGGCTCTCGATGAACTCCTTGGTGGCATTTCCTTTTGGAACGGCTCCCTGGAAAGCGTTCAAAGATATGCTGAGCCACATCTGACTAGGCCTGGTCAAATGTCACAGAATGTAAGATTGCACTTTTCATTGCACAGGCTTTGATATACAAAACTGTGACCACTGCCTGTGGGTCTCTAATTGGGCATAGGACAAGATATATTCATTTATATTATACTGTGTCAATGCAATGACAGACAAAATGTGTTGCCACTTTTTTATGTTGGTGTTTACATGTTACTGGTGCATATGACAACTCGAATTGCGTTGTTCTGAATTGCAAACTTACTGGGTCTGTGCACATTGCCCTGAAGTGTGATGCCAGGGCAAAAAAAGCTAGTCCGTTGAAGACCACCCCGTTGACTAGACTGTAGGTCAGATTTTTGGAAGGGAGCAGCATGACGAACAGCACCACGAACTCCGCGTAGAACACCAAGAACCAAGTGATGACACCGCACACGATGCCGCACGCGTCGCGGACGAACCACATGGCACTAGTGTCGCTCAGGCGCGGCGGTGGGACGCACGGATCCAGCTGCAGGTTGCTCGCCTGCCGCTCCACGTCCCTGCACCTGTGCACCGGACTCTTCATTGTTCACCAGGACTCATTTCGCTGATCGGGGGAGTGGGAGAGGGTAGGTAGGATGACCATGAACCAAAATTTTGCAAGACAGTGAAGCAGATGAGTATAAACAACTGCTCAGCTGGACACAACTACGCCAGTCTTTCCTACTGCAGTGGTGCTGAAATGCAGCATGAATAACACTCGTGTTTACACTGTGAAATTTTGACACAGAAGGTTACACATACATTTGAAATAAATCTTGTTATAAATCTCAATGACCACCATAAACCTGCATCAGGGACACACACGGATGGCTAGAACAGCAGTGCAGCAGCAGTCTGTGCTGACCGCTGTTACTCCGCACTGACACAGCAATGTCAAGGGAGGACAGCGCTGGACCATCGTCCATGCTACTCAGGCTAATCGCTAAAACGAGGGAAGACAATCCGCACAGAGACAGAGGAAACCAAATATTGCACTCCCAATCAGCTAGGAATGCACACATCTGATCCCTTTCCCCAGCTATTCGACATATACCTGCTAGAATAACCAAAGCAATCGAGCTAATTGCTGTGCCAGGTAGATGGCCATTTGTGATTGGCGCATTTGGAAGAAAAACACAGATAGATCTAAACTAAAGCACCGAGAATGATTTTGCTGTTAGTGTTGTGGGACATTTAGCTAACGTTAACGTTCTTACGTTGCTTAGACACTTACTTGATGTCGACACGTTGAATATCACACAGTATAGCTTCCAGGGTGAATGAAACCCAAATATGCCGTAGAAAACCAGCCCTTTCCTTCTGGATGACAGCGGTCCACTTACTTGGAAGCTAGCTGGAACGTAGCCGTTCTATATTTTGGCTGAAAGAACGGCATCCTTGTGTTTTCGACACACGTCTCACACCCTCCTATCCTTTGCGAAAAACAAGTCACACCCCTCTATTAAATGGAGCGAACGGCGATACCGATACCGAAATACCAGAGCAAGAAAGTTGCTGAATCGTTCAGCGTTAGAAGCCAAGAAAAAACACAATAAAACAATACAGCAGCTATTGTTTGGTCCGAAGTTTATATGTAGTATCTGTGTATCAACTCCACAATTAGCAACCCCTTTTTTGACCATAAAAAATTAACTACAGGCACATTATTGTATAAACCCATCATGTGTGGTATCAAGTGAATGGTTCGAAACATTTCCTTGTGCTAGTGACCGCCCCGTAATATCGCGTCATACTGTTCCATAAGGTGCATGGAGTGGGCTAATCATACTTAACAAAATACGTTTTTTAAAGTAAAGGGTTAATTCAAAGGTTCAAACGTCTTTAAACGTGGTTTGTTATTCGTGCATTCATTTTATCTGTTGTGAAAATATTGCGCAATCTCTTAACAATTAAAAAAAAAAATGTTTTCTGGAAATTAAGAGGCAACTCTGACTTATAGACTAAATTCAAAAACTTCTATGTTATGTGAAACTTAATTTCGGTCGATGTAAACTCACCTGTGAAGTGATATGTATGGACTGTTATTAATATGAATCCTAAAAAACAACAACTCAGGAATTCAGAAAAATACCATCAATATAGGTTTGTATTTGTATCAGAGTGAAAAAATTCAGGCATGGCTTTGGTCATCCCTGAGTAGGGTCCTCATAAGTCAGTGCACTTCCCTGTTGGTGTAAAAATGGCATCTAAGGTGCAATGAGTGCGGGGACGGCAATTCTCCGGGATTGACATGAAATCGGGGACGAGGTAGCTGCACGATTTGTAGTGGACGTTGTCCTGTGCCGGCAGTCGATATGCAATACTTCGACTTGGTCAGTTTTGTCACAGCAGGGAAAGTGGGAAATAACGCGTGATTAGCAATCTGTTGTATCCCAAAGGCGTGAGAATAGGGATTGCTGTTAGCAAGCTAAACGAGGCAGTTTACAGTCTTTGACTGGTTAGCTAATGAATTCAGCGATAGCAGTTCATTTGTATTGATCTGACTGGTAAGTATTCATGTTAGCACAATAAAGTGTTACCGTCTGCTTTATCTTTTCAGACCGACAGTATCCATCCATTGTCACAATTCGTTGTCGTTGTAACCCAACACATCATGCTACATAGCGTTATCCTTACATATGGTAGGGCCACCTAGCTTGAGTATTAGGACAGCTGTAAGGAGGCAAACGTCAGATAGCGGTATCTATGTTTCTTATTAAAAACACAATCACATCACAATGTATCTTACTAGACAAGAGTCTGTTACAGTTATTATAGGTGTGTTACATCTGATTGTTGGTAACGTTAGTGCATTAATGTTATTTAAAACTGTAACGTATGGGAAATGAGCTTTGTTTAGCTACATTATTGCTAATAATTTCTTTTGGACTTCTAGGGTCAAGTTACTTCAGTTGACTATGAAAAGACAGTTACGACACATTTTTCCCCTCTGATTTGCAGATATATGTTCAAACATGGCCATTACCCAATTCCGCCTTTTCAAGATATGCACATGCCTTGCCACAATACTTTCCTTCTTCAAAAGACTAATATGCAGGTAAGAACAAATTGTGTTTTGTGTCGTGTATGTATCAGTTCTCCAAGAAAGTGCTAAAACGGCAGCATTATCTAAAGTATAGTACACTATGTCACTTACCAGGATCTATCAGATATATAACCACTAGGGTGTACTACAAAGCTAAGGTGTAAGTTTAAATATGTCCCTCTAGTCTGTCAGTGCGTGTGTTGACCTCATTCCCCGCTAGTCAGATGCAGCCTGTGCTTTTAAGCAACATTTTGAAATCACTGATATGTTTTTGACCTAGTAAATGTGATCATGTTACGTAGATTTCTAGGTATTATACTCACCACAGTCAAACATAGAATGCACATACAATATGTATGCAAGTGATGTTTCATTAGATTACACTTAAAGGCACCCAGTGCAACTTTATGTAAACATTCAATGAAAAATAAACATTCAATTTCTAGTCTTTTTTACACGTAGTAAGTTTCAATAACTCCATACCATTACATATCGACATTTAAGGAGCAAAGATGAGACGTCGTTGTGTGGTGAGAACTGATAGAAAATCGTAAACAACAACAATCGCGGGTGGGGAGAAGCCATTTTTTCCATTGACTGGAAGCCTGCTTTATTTATTGTAGGTTACAAAAAATAAAGAAAATGGCGGCAATTGTTGTTGTTATCGATTTTCTATCAGTTCTCACCACACAACGACGTCTCATCTTTGCTGCTTGAATGTCGGTGTGTAATGGTATGGAGTTATTGAAACTTACTACGTGTAAAAAAGACTAGAAATTGAATGTTTATTTTTAAGCCTCGAAAGTTGCACTGGGTGCCTTTAACACACTTTAAATTCACACATTGTATATCACTGTCATCTTTGTATGGAGCACAGTGTTTTATGTATTTTGTTTGTTTGTTTGTGACACAGGACTGGCAGATTGCGCAAGCTAAGCGGTGACCAGATCACACTTCCGACCACTGTTGATTTTTCGTCCGTACCCAAACAGGTCAGTCATTGGTAGCTTCATATCACACGAGCAGCTCTCCGAGGGCAGAGCTAGATAAACATACTTCATTCCCACATATGCTTATGGCAAAGCTCTAACAAATCCATAGTGTGTCTTGATGGAGAATTGTGGTCATTTTAATGCTGTGATCTGTGAAGTGATGTGTTGATCTTTTTGGATTCCTGTATTTCCGCTCCTGTCCTGCAGCCAGAAATTGAGGAATGGAGTTCGTGGGATGAAGATGCTCCAACCAGCATTAAAATTGAGGGAGGAAATGGGGCGGTGCCTCCACAGCAAGATGAGGATGAGGAGGCGGAGCCAGACTACTTTAAAGACATGGCACCAACCATCAGGAAAACCCAAAAGGTGTGGTTGCATGCTGAATGTTAGCATTTTTATAACATAACATGGGTTTTTCTGTTGGTTTACCCCTGTGAATGGTTTGCAAAGAATTTGCCTGTGTCCTATGAGGTAGGAGCAGCCAGATGTAGATTTGCGTTCCTCATTATTTAACCCGTTATTGCTAATGAAGCCTGTGCTGTGAGAAGCTCGGTCCTGCACTTGACTCAAACCTGCAGCCTCAGTCACTGAATGAAGGTGTGCTAGCTATGAGGCCTAGAATATTTTGCTAGTAGTATCTTAAACTTAAGCTCTTAAGCTGTTAGGGAGTATATTTCCTTACCCGCTAACCACTGTTATAGTCAACCCCAACTAAAGTTCACTCCAAATCCAGGTTATGGCACCAGTGTAAGTTGCATTGTGAGAAGCACAGTCTCGTTCTGTACTCAAAACTGCAACCTGGTGCATTGAAGGCGGGCAGGCTAGAAAGGCTTAGCTTCTGTCACCTGCTTGTCTATTCAAGCATCTGGGAGTGAGGTTCAGTCATTGCACAGCTCTGTTTCCGGAGGCCACCATTAGACTTATAATCTGAATAAAGAATTCAGGAAAGCATCTTTGAGAAAGTTGTGATGCTGGCTTTCAGAAATGTTTGTATTTACATGCATTCATTTAGCTGACACTTTCATCCAAAGCAACTTAAAGTGCATATAAATTTTCACCATTAAAGGGATGATCTTGGGTGGTGTTGGAACCTTTCCCTCCCAGTGGAGCGACACTTAGCACTATTGTCCCTATATCTGCATATATATAATAGGAATGTTGTTTACCCATTCAAGTTTACCACAGAGATGTGAAGGATTTGACTCTTCTGCTTTCAGATTGTGTTGAAGAAGCGGGAGCCCCTGGCCTTCTCTGCTCCAGACAACTCAACAGGCTTCTCCAGTAGGCTGGCGGTCACACAGGACGTGTCCTTCATTACTCCATCGGTGAGTGGTGGCGACACGTTTCTCTTTCTCCCCCACTCAAAATCAAATGACATATTTTTTTTTGTCAGTTCGCAGTGGCTAGCTGTGAGAGCTGAATTTGTGTCATTGTTGAAACTGAAATGAAATTCTTTGCATAAAGATCTGTATGTTGCTTATTGTGCCAGAGTGTGGTAAGCCAGTTGATAAGACAGGGTGGTGCTGATCATTAAGAAAAAGGCATTGTTAAACACTGGATTACAAAGCATACCAAATCTGCAAGGGCGATTGCTAGCTTGATTATTTTCCGGTCATGTTTAGGCTTCAGTGGAAGCTGCAAAGGGACATGATGTGCCACCATGACGGATATGATTTCACAGTTATCATTTGTGTCACATGAAGTGCCTCAAGAGAAAACTGTATTAATAGGATGCCTCCAGGCAAGCAGTTAAAAAAACTAAATGTACTACATAGCAGTGCGTTATATGACTGCCACATAAAGTGACAGAAAGAGCAAGAATGACTTGAAAAACAAGATATTTTCCATTTCAGGATAAGTGTGTTATCTTAAATGATTACATTTCTGGCAACAATAGACTAAAAAGTAAAAATAGTGTGTAATATTCTTACATTCTCATTGTCCTTCATTGTCCTTCTCATTGTTTCTCTGGAAGGTAGTGGAATCAAGGAAATGCTTTTGCTTTTCGTTGTGGCATGTTTCCTCCACGTCACACAGTGAAAAGCAGTGTCTCCTGTTGTGCATTTTATTTCCACACAGCCGTAGACAGTGACTGTTGGCGTAACAGTTTTGCAGCTCATGCAATGGACTATGGTATCTGTTTGTTTTCCTCCTTGGCTTGTATATGGAGGTGTGTACAGCCTGAGAGGGTGTGTAAAGTCTGTGTGTCCTCTCCCCTGTGCAGGCGGAGCTGGGAGACATGGATGCCTGGCAGGAGGACCCGAGCGCCTGGGAGGACGAGTCGTCTGATGCTGCCTGGGAGGCAGAGGAGGTGCTAAGGTAGGGTGGGGCCTGGGCCCTTCTTCTCCTCCTCCTTCTTCTCCACCTCCTCCAGCTTGTTCACGTTCCTTTATCCTTCTTCTGTCCATTTCACATCTTTGTACTCTTGGCAGTTATTCCCTCCCTCCTGTCATCGTCACAGTTTTTGCCCTTATAGCTTCCCCCATACTGTTGTATCTATCTGGGATTTTTTTTGGACACTTTTGGGTTCTGTTCTGCGTTCTGTGTTTTCTTCTCTTCCTTCTCCTCCTCTCTCTCACTATTGGTTGGTTTCCTCTGTTCTCATTCCTTATCACAGTCCACCTTGCCTAACAGAGGTGGCCTTCTCAATCATTCTCATGGTGAACAGTTCAGTGCCCTCATTTGCCATTAACCCCATCTGACCCCACTGATATGCCAATAATATGCTACTGATGCTAAATCAGATACCAGTATAGCCACCTAGCTAAGTTACAGATGTCCCTTGACCTTTGTGAGGTCTTCTAAAAGTTTACAACTGAACTGTCGTCATGTGCTTTCAATAGTTTTAACTGCTGCAGAAGTTCATTAATCAATGCTTCCAAGTCCTGTCATGATGCACACACATTTCAAGTCAGTTTGAACATAATCACGTTTGTTCTTTAAAGTGGAAGAATAAATAAAGTCGGGATGTAGGAAAATATACTAAGCAGAAGTTGATTTCATCCTTGTATGTTTACACAGCCTCTGAATACATATTAGTCAGTACATATTTCGCTAATTATGTGTTGACCTCAAATGGAATGGCTGCCACTATAGCCTGTTTTAATAAATAAATGTTGTGCAGTTAACAATTATAACGAGAATAAAGATGAATCTCGTCTCATGGCCTTTACAACAAATGGTTTTGTGTTTTAAATACCTCCCAGTAGTTGATCTATTGTGTCCTGTTGTTTAGTATCAGTCTTGAGGTGTCATCTGGTACAGTTGGAGAGCATTATTATGATCCACAGTTTTTTCCCCCTCCACTTACAGCTCTGTGTAAGCAGTGGTGTCACCTATAGCAGTGTCTGGTTTTTCTTGAGACGTGGAATGACTTATCTTAAATATGAGACTTTGTGTTAGAAGCCATAATTATGTAGTAAAGTAAAAATGTTTAGCGTTCATTTTTTACGTTCAGTTATATTGCTTTGTAACAGAGAAAGTTCTGTCACCCCAGGTCTGGTAAAGCAAATAGTCTCCAGATAACTAAAAATATCTATCTGATGTCAGATGTAGCTAATGTGCTATGAATGCAGGGATACAGGTAGGCCCTATGTTAATGTTAACTTTAATGGTTTGAATTTTGGTTCCCAACTTAATGACTGTGGGTAATTCGGGTCCCAAGGCCAGAACATTTGAGAACCACTGACCTATAGGAACAACTACCTGTCTAGGTTGATCAGAAGGGATAGGTTTTTCCCTATGTGATTCACTATATATCCAGTAGATGGCAGCATAGGATACCATCACACTTAAACATGTACTGTCCTTGACATAACTTACTGTAATATGAACCATGAAAGTAAGACAACGCTTCTATTAAAAGATCTTCCTCCCTATAGCACGAGCACATATCAGTAACTAAGAGGGTCAGACTGGATGCACAGGACTTGGATAAACTGTGATCTTGTAGAACAGAAGTGTGTTAATGACTCATCAGAATTTGGGGCTTATTCCAGAGGGGGTAGTCTGCAGCAGTGTTCAGCCTTTGCACAGAAGCTCTCCCTGAATCTCTGCCTTTGAAGCACAAATCCCCCATTGACAGTAGGGGGCTCGGAGGCGCAGTGCTTTGAAGTTTCTGTATCTCACGTACTCGTTTTTTTTCTCTCTCTCTCTCTTTCTCTCTCTCTCTCTCTCTGTTTTTTTGGGCTGCAGACAACAGAAGCTGGTTGAGAGGGAAAAACGTTCCATGGAACAGCAGAGGAAGAAGATGGAGAAGGAGGTGCAGAGAATGATGAAAAAGGAACAGAAGATCGCCGTCAAGCTTTCCTAACATTTCCTGTTTTCTTAATGAGCGCTGGACACTCACGGACACAAAGAAATCGCTTCGTCGTCCGTTTGGTTAATTGCAGTTCACTAGATATACAAAGTAAATTCCATCCTCGCTGAGTTTGGTTCTTTTTTTTGCCTATTTTATATAAACCCGTCCCTGAAACCTCTTCCCAACATCTATGGGCAGCCACTGAGTGTCTCTGTGCTCACGCAGTTTTATTGTAGAACATACAGTAAAAGAGAAGTGTTTCTTTCCCTTTCAGGAATATTGTGTGTGTGTGTGTGTGTGTGTGTGTGTGTGTGTGTGTGTGTGTGTGTGCCCCAAACGACATGTGTGCCCTGGAAAGAACTTGATACCCCATTTCCTTATTTATGAAAATGTGAGTGATCTTGAGTGGAATAATATCAAATTGACAAATGCTTTGTCTCATTTAGTTTTTCTTTTTCTCTCATACATATACCCCTAATTATGGTTAAGTGAGCAATATTCCTGAGGGTCCTACTGTGCATAAGACGCTTGGACCAATCAGTTGATGGGCTGCGTGGATTGTACTTAATGGAAGATTGGAAATGAATGGATCTGGCTTTTGCCAGCACATACTGTTGATTTGTAGCATTTTAGTTAGAATACAAAATGATTCGTCACCAGTTGAAATTCCCCCCCCCCCCCCCCTTCTCTCTTTGTACATTAATGTAAAGGTCTTCTCATGTTCAAACCTGATCTGCATTGAACACTGAATTCCAGTGGACGGCCTGTTGCTCTGCTTTGGGGGAAAAAACAGACCCGGTCAGTCTTGTCTCAGCAATACGTTTTGTTTTCGTTTTTAAAGCAACAACTGCTATTTAATGTGTATGTGTGAGCTATGTTTGGAATAACCAGTAGATGGAGTTGGGAGAGTGCATGAGGATGATGAGTGAGGCACGTGTGGGTTTGAAGCAGCACTGCTACGTTGTCATGGCAACATGGAGCAAATTTCATGAATGTTTTGACTGGTGTTTCTGAGGCCAATCTAACGGAGTTAAACCCATCTGCTGGGTGACACTGAAACATAATGGGTAAAGGAGTCCTTGTCCAAAACCATCCGCCCACCTCAACATGTTACCCTACTGTTTGGCATAGAGTAAGATGAAAGGCCTTAAACTGTTTCATTTGTTAGCTAAGGATGTGTGTGTGTGTGTGTGTCTGTGTGTCTGTGTGTGTGTCTGTGTGTGTGTCTGTGTGTGCACGCACGCTATGATTCACTGTAATTCAGGGCTTTTCTGATCGAGCTAAACTGATGTGACAAAGGGATGTTTTGGATGGAGATCCAGTTGATGGATCCAGGTAGTGTGAGGTGCTTGGTTAGAACATATTTACTGGCGATTCATTTATCTGTGCATGCAGTGATGCTGGATCCTCCAGCCTCAAGGAAAAAGTAGTTACAATGATTGGCAGGTGGCTTTGGAGCATTTATTTTGACAGGCCAATTTGTTAAACAAATGTAGCAAGATGGTGGAAGTTGCATGGTCATTTCTCATGTCAAAGATAAGAAATGTTTTCTTTCTTTTTTTTTCATGACTTTCTTTTTTTATTTTGCACATTCCTTCCTTGTCTGTAATAAATGTGTGGATCTTCACTCTTTGTGTTTGAATGTGTGGCCCACTAGATGGCACAAGCTGTGGAAAAGTTTTGTGTGTGTGTGTGTGTGTGTGTGTGTGTGTGTGTGTGTGTGTGTGTGTGTGTGTGTGTGTGTGTGTGTGAGAGAGAAAGAGAGATGCACATTCAAGAGATTGTGCCATGTATTATTAAAACAACCTTGCGTTTTGGATATTTGACTTTAAATTATTCATTTTTGTAGGTTATGCCCAAATATAACAACTCACCGCAAGTCTTTACCTTGTCATATCTCTCATTTACTCCCTTTTAGAGACTCTGAATAAAGGCATCAGATCCATTCCTAAATAAAGAACATCTCTCTTTTAACTGCATGGATTAAAGTTTTCCGTCGCTATGACGGATTTCCGTCAACTCGGCTCGCATAAGGCCAAAAATGAGACACTGATATGATTTGCACATTTCAGCGTCGGAAATACACGAGAGCAAAGGGCAAAACTACCCCTAAGAAATATAATTTTGCCCCTAAAATTACTAGCAGAGTAATACTTATTCAATGAACGTGTCAAAAACATTGTAGCCTATATGACCCGGTCAGTTGCCATTTAATGTTTTGATTTTCGCCTTGACTGTTGCGTGTAGAAACAAACGTTCTAACAAAACACATTTGGAGCGCTTCCTAATCAGACCTGTGACTGCGAGAGTGAGGAGAGATGAGGACCAGCGCAGTCTCTGTCACCATCTCAGGTTCTAAAAGATAAAATTCACACACCCAGCGACTGTCAAAAATGAAAGCTAGATTGGCTTGTGGTGGAGGATGACGACGACGTTGATAAAAAGACCCGGTTTTGTTTTCAAGGCATGTCGGAATTGTGGACAACGAGTTGCCCAAATCGTTGTCAAACCAGCACAGGTAAATTCTTCTACTGGCTCCAACAAGGGGAGCGAAAACGTTCAGAAATACATGGTACTTCGTCACCAAGCGCCAAACAACACGCATCACCTACGGTGAATGATAACTAGTAATAATACTTTTAGAAATGATTTAGTTCGTTTAAGCTAGTTTAATGTTAGTTAGCTAACGTTAGCTATCTCTGATAGTACGTTGGCTACAAAGGCTTGCTTGCAAACTAGCTAACTAGTCTAATCTGTATTTCCTGTAGGCCTACTATGGTAGGTACATGAATAAAGGTAACACAAAAATCCATAAATATAATGTGTTATTATTATTAAAAAACAAAGAAACAAAAACGATTGTTAATAGTTGTTTAAAACATTTTTTTTACCTTTAAAAAGATTGTATTAGTTGTTGTTACTATAACAACTAATAACCACAAAGAAAGAAGAATACGATTGTCTAATTTACGTTGTCTGTTTGGTTTTTGTTCAAAAAATCTAAGAAAACACTTTGAATCTGTAGACTAATGCCTAATAGTCTTATTATTGCCATTTGATGACAATTGTTAATATTCATATACTGTAAGCCTAAATAAGTGTGTTTATTATTTTGAACAAAGGTTAAATGTTATTTCACAAGTTTCTAAAAGTGCCCCCAATTTTTTTGTTAAATGCCCCTGGATTTCAGTAAATCATTTTGTCATTTATAGCCCATTAACAAGAATGGTGAAGTCTTGCAAAAATTATTGGTTTTATGCCCTAGCTTTGAACTAGTAAGTGATAATAGACCACGTGAAGTTCAAATATCGAGGCGGTATGCAGCCACGACCCAAAATGAGGGCCGATTTTTTTTTTTTCAGTCAGATGATTTTTTTTTGCTTTAATCCCTGTAACTGTTCATGAGTTATTAGAGATTAAGTATTTTGTTGTTTTCATTGTCTATTCCAGTGGCCCTGTCTAAGCTGCTCTTTCTCTGCAAGGTGGATAATGCTTGGATTTGGATCCTCTAGATAAGTAGCACTAGCCTATTCCTGTTAAATAAGTAGCACGCTTGCCCATTCCTGCATTACAAGAGTGACATTATGATGATATGATCCCCATCTGCCTTACAACCACCCCCCCCCCCCCCCCCCTCCAAAAAAAAAAATCACCCAAACCAGACATGAGGCTGACCCACTTTCTCTCTCAGCCTCCTTCTTCCTCTCTAACAGGCGTCAGCCATTGTGGGAACCATGCCGGCTCTCATCGCTACAGCATTGCTGTGCTGGCTAGTTTTTAATAACATGCCCTCGCTGGGTTATTGAAATGGATTTGACAGTGTATTTCAAATCTGCTGTCCAGATAAAAGGGATATCCTTACAAGGATCAATCTGGGGTATCGCTTTGTGTTGTTTTTTCTTTTTAAATTACTGTGCATGTCTGTCAGAGAGGATTTAGAAACATTCAGCCTTGTGACCTTTACTGGGCCTCGAGGACTGTGGTAGGACGCAGCTTGCTCGCTTGCTGACGTCCTCTCCCACCCTATTCTGTTTTTCCCAGAAGCCTCTGAGTTGATGTCTGGAACCGAAACAGTCATGTAAGACATCCCGTATTCTCTGAACCAAGCTGGAACTCAGCGTGTGTGGATTCGAGCCAAGCAGTGATGATTATTACCTCCGCTGCGCTGTGTTAGTCAAAGGTTTTTTCCCCTTTTTTTTGGTCGACGATATCATATAACCTACTAACACTTAACCAGTCCACATGAAACTTGGTATGTTGGTAGCTCTTCATGTCTGATACGGAATATATGGCTTGTGTCCCTAGGCATGGATTGCCCCTTGGTGATAGTGCCCCCTGAATTGGGTCAAAGCACTTTTCGATCAAAAGCTCGAAAACCGTTTTGCCAAAAACTGTAAAATGATTATGCCAAGCTGGGCGCATTACCCTCATTATGATTCATCTGTGGAGTGGGGCCACCCACTGAATAATGCCCAAAGCTAAATTCTAGCACTTTACTAGCCAATATCTTGTGGAGTAAAGGTTCAAACTTGACCTAATTTGACAACCTGCATCCCTGCCACATTATGTGGACACAATTTAAATGTTGTGCAATTTCATCCATAGTTTGAGATTTAACTGACTCATTTCAACCTTTCACTACTTCGTGCAGTTTGCACATTCTGCTTGGACCCCAATGATCGCTGCTTGCAGCTTATTTAGTTAAACCTGTTTATTATGATGGTGTATACCCCTGTCCTGTTATAAATAACAATATTTGTTGGCCTACATGTAGTATTTTAGTATTGTTTTCAAACCTATTCTTGTTATTTCACTACCTTTTTGCCCATTTTCTTACTTTGCGGCAGTCATATTACACACCACTACGCGGTACATCTACTTGCTTTGGCGAGTTGCTGTGCGTGTGCATGTGTGTGTAATGAGGTGGAGGCCTAGGTTATGCAACTGAAAGTCCCCCCATCTGGCCACAGGAAGCAGTGTCATACTCCCCTCGCTGTGGAAGAGCCTCGGGCTGGGGTGACATCACTGCGTGTTACTCGACGTTCTGTTTTTAAAATAAACACTACACCGGCATCCTAACAAGACCAACCAATATTCATGAGACAGGTTACATAAGAACATTGCAGTTGTTCTCTCCCTCACTTTCAGCCAGAGCTGAGGTTCTGTACCTGCCTGCTGTTTGCGTGACTTGAGAGCACCATTAAGGAACGACTAATGCACTCCCCTCAGTCCTGGGGGGATTTAGTTGACATTGAAAATTCCTTTTTTAAACTTTAAAAGGGTTTTACGTAACACACTGCAATGGAAAGAACATTTGGGAGTGTGCATAAGAAATTACCATCCTTGAGCATTTGAATAATGAGAACAATTTTCACCCCGTGGTTTGTCAGACTCAGAAAGGTTGTCTCCAGCTTGGGTCCCCTCTGCCCTCCCCCTGTAGAGACTTCAGATCAGTCATCCAGCCGGCAACAAGATGTCACCACTGTTGCTTAAGCGAGCTATCCTCTTTTGAACGGATTAACAACAAATTAAATCACTTGTAAGCTGGAATTAACAAAAAGTACTTTAAATTAAGACTTCTCCCGTTAGCCAAAGGCTGATGGTATTTTCTCCATTTAACCGAAGATTACAAATAAGCTTCCCAGCCTCTGTGGTATAAATTAATGGCCCTTCACCTGTTTAAATCATTGCATTTCTCTTCACTAATGAGAAGCATTTTACTCACTCTTATATAGGTATATAAATAAAGGAACAGTCTGAATGGGTTGGGGGTACCATGCTTTAATAATAAATATATTAGGACATCTGATATAAACAAATGATATTGCACATAGCTCAGGCACATTACGAGTGTTAAGTTGTACAGTAGCGTTGACTGTCATTACAAACAGGTTGGTACACAAATAGGAACATGTAAAAAGCTCTAACCTCAAGGAGAAAAATTCATGTCACCAAGCACAAACTGAGGGACAAAAAGCTTTGGCAGGATAAGATTTTTTTGGAACACTTCTATTACTGAAGCAAAACATTAACTACGGTCAGCTCCTCCTTTCACTCAAGTGCAACTTTTCAAGTGACAGTCGATCACGCTACTCTCCACTCAGTCAGTCATTCCTCGTATAAAAAAAAAACAGGAAACAAATAAACTAGGCCAAGAACTGCACAAGTACAACAAATCATCTTACCAGATGATCACTTACAAATTCATCAACTTAAATAACAAGTCAAAGAACAACTAAGTAACAGAAGAAAACACACAAATCCCTTTTCATTTAACATTTTGCCTACAACTACGGCAACTTTACAAGAGTGCAAAGAAAAAGAAAAAAAAGAAAAAGACATCAAAATCCTTTAGGTGATTTTATATCGGTTGTACAAAACAAAATCAAAAGAATACAACAAATAATCTAGGTTGTTTAGCAGATGGTCAAGTGCTGTTGTCAGATAGTGCATGCGAGGGCGGGGGGTTTGAGGTGATGCAGGGGTGAGGACCAATCAGATGTCAGGGCCGTGAGTGGCATGGCGGAGAGAGTGCAATCCCATGATGCAACAACCCCGGATAAGCGATGCGATGTTGTACACCGGTGCTCCCCCGCCAATCTCGTGCCGGGAGTACAGCCAAGCGACCGTGGGGAGCACCGGAGCCGCCACAGCCACCAAATCAACCAGGAAGCTGTTGCTCCAGTAGCGCTTCTCCACAACAGTCATCGACGGAGCGCTACACGAATCAACGCCCTTCTGCACCTCGAAATCCAGCTCCTCCATGAAGCGAGGGCTCAGCGGCTCCGGCTCGGAGTAACACAGGCCGGAATCACTGGAGCTCCCTGGGGTCACGGAGGCAGAGGGAGCGGGATCAGCTCGGGTCAACTCTGCCCTCTTGGTCGGGTTGGAATACTGCAGGGCCGGGAGTTGTAGAATGTTGCTGGATGAAAGGAGAGCCGAGTTGGGGGCTCCACTTCCCTGGAGCTTCAGCAGCTGCAGGAGGAGATCTTGTAGGTCAGGAGTGTAGGACAGGTTCTCTGTTTGAACCTCTTTGTGCTCTGGTGTGCTCAGTATAATGGTCTGCTGTGGTGGTGCTAGTAGCAGTACTGGTAGTGGAGGCTCAGGAGAGGAGGACTGGTCAGTGCTGTGCTCCTCCAAACTGCTGTGGCCGAACATGGATACGCCAGGCGGTGGCATGTGCTTGGTGCTGAGGTCCTGGCTACAGTCCATGGCTGTGGACATGAGGGCCTGCTCCAGGATGTCTGTCCGGTTGGCCAGCTCATCATTGTCCAGCAGTTCACCGTCTGCGAGCTCCTCCTCGGGCACCCCCCTGACATCTTCCTCCTCCATCTTGTCTGTCGTAGACTTTTCTGGTGAGTCACAGATAAAGTCCAGGGTGGGATCATCAAGCAGGGTGGAGCCACTCTGGGCCATCTCCATGCTGTGCAGCAGGGACTCCAGCTTGCGGTTCTGGATATTGATGTCGATGAAGTACTTCTGGATGCCCTTGTCCTTCTCCATCAGGCTGCTCTTCATGGTCTCCACCACCTGGCGCAGCTGCTTGATCTCCTTGCGTGCCTCCTTCAGGGCCAGCTGGGCCTCCACGCGGTGGCACTCCTCTTCGATCCAGTCCTCCCGCATGCGTTCCAGCTGGCCGTTCAGATCCACCACTTCAGACTCCCTAGAAGAAGAAGAAGAAGAAGAACAGTCCTTTTCTTTTCATTAAAAGTTGAGCATTCCACAGTGATGCAACAGCCTTAGAACAGCACTATGCCCTCCTAACGAAAAATGGCCCTTCACCAAGTCTACTGTATTAAGCTTCCATAGCATGTCTCTCTTAGGTGGCTGAATACAAATATTAACACCAGAAACACAGGTTAAAGTAAGATCTGAGCGAGAGAAGAAGACCTACCGGTCATGGACAATGTTCTCAGACTCCCTCAGCTTGCATCGCAGGTGCCGTATGGTCACCTCCTTCTGCTGCAGGGGTGTAAGGTACTGCTCAGGGTTTGGAGGCCTGATACCATGTCTGTCCCCACACGAGTGGTATCGTGCAGCGCGCGCCCGTCTGTTGGTGGAGAGAAAGTGACACGTCAGCTTCCACTCCCAGTCCTTCTCTGGGTATTGAAACACTTGGACCGAATAGAGAGCAAGCCAGCCGCATTAGCCTACGGTGTTCTGGTGATAAGCGACTGGAGGTTTGATGGGTTTGCTCCACTCCCTATTACTCAGGAGGGGAAAAGGAACTAGACCAGGCAACAAGGAGGCTTGATGCTGCACTACTCAAAACATAAAAGCTCAGAATAGACCCTCAGAGACAGCCAGTCAATTACAGTTTGACTTTGCAGGGCTAACATTTACCCAAAAGCTAAAATGATCCTATGCCTACCATCAGGCAGATGAAAGAGAAAGGGCATGTGATGAACAGTATTGTACCGCATCGCTGTCTACTACAGGTACAGCTGGGTACATACCAAAGTATTCATATTGCCTATTCAGATAGCTTTTCCACCTGTTCACATGTGTAGCTTGAATTTTAAACTGAAACCCCTGCCATTAATCCTCAATGCCATTTAAAAAAAAAAAAGAGAAAGCGTCTTTCAGAAGCATTTGAGGATAAAAGGAACGTTTGATGGAGTGTGGGGGGGCAATATGTATCTATGCAGAGCAGGGCTATGCGCAAGTGAGCAAGCAACAGAGCTAGCATAATATCCTAGCAACCTGGTGCTCAAGCTTTGATGCAAGCTTTCGCATCCCTGCCCGAAATAGAACGGGAGAAGCAGAAGGTGGGGGAGAATGAGGACATCTCACAGAGAAAGCTTAGTCAGGCAGAAAGAACACAGGACACACACACACACACGAGGAAGATACGACTGTTACATTGTTCCAATTCATTTCTGTTAGCTTTTCAAAGAATGGTGAGAGGTCTCCCATCATGCCGAACAGATCATATAAGTCACAACATAGTGCCTCTGACACTGCAGCGTGCTGCAGCCCCCCCGAGAGAATTAACATAGGGAAGGCATCATGAGCTCATCTGACTCCGGTTGCTAGAGAAAGAGAGACCACTACGTTTGACTTTCTATAGCTTGGTCAACAGGAAGTCAGCTACAAATAAAAAACCTACCGTAGAGGAGAGAGTCTCCCCAACTACTGAATTACAGACCCTCAAATTAATCCTAATGCCTAGAAGAGAATGTAAATATGTTTATAGCACAGCCTTCAGGGAGGAGTTGAAACAGTCTTTTGACAAACCCATTACCCTAAACCACCATTGGTGTGACTCCAAGCACCGGAGCTGAAAGCAGGCAATGAAATTTGACCCCAGTACGCTACTGAAATCCTAGATGCAAAGAGCCCAATCAAAATATTGACAGAATGAAATATTAATGGGTCAAGTCCTTGAAAAACTACCCCAACCCCACCAAAAATCTCCCCTTTTGCCATAGCAACAGCAGGCAGTAACCAAGAAGTGGAGAAAAAAAACAACAACTCACAATCCTGCCAAAAATCAAAACACAACCCGACCATAACCAGTGTAATCCTCTGTCAGACACTGCCGGATTATGAAACAAAATAAAAAAATATATATATATATAAATAAACTAAACCCAAAAATAAGTCTCGGCCAAATAACTGACCTATTCACCCATGCCAGTCTGACAGAGCACACACACCCTCACACCGAGCCCGTGTCCCCGAGCCCAGGGCAGAGCACTCATATAGTACCTGATGGTGGGACTGGAGTTGCTGCTGCTGTTGGTGGAGGAGGAGGAGGGGGCTTTGGGGGGAGTCCTAAAGGGAGCATAGAGATCGGAGTCTCGGCAGGCACTGGGGCTTCCTGCTGGCTTAAACACAGGCAGGCTTCTGATGTGGGCGCCGCGACTACAGGACAGAGCAAGGTAAAGGTGTTAGTGATCAGTATGGGTGCCTGGAGCTGTCAGCTGCAGCCTGCAGCCTGTCACTTCCATGGCACACTCAGACAAGCATTGTTCAGCAAACTACCAAACAGATGGTCCTGAAGATAATCAGTCTATTTCTGCCATCAGCATGCTGTTAGAAATATACTGAAGATTAAGGGACACGTTACTCTTTTAATAAAAAAAGGACACAGGACATGAAAACAACAGCGTGGACATTAGGCAACAGAAAACAAAACAAAAGACTAAGATTGCATTGTCTTCAATTCATTGTTGTAGAAAGGTGCTAAATACCTGCGTGAAGATGGCTTTTTCTGGGTGGGGATGGACAGAGATTCTCTGGTCTTGGTGCTTCCAGCACTACTGGAGGAACTAAAGTCTGCCTCGCTCCCTGCAAAGACAGACCCTTTGGTAAGATTGTGGCAGAAAGTGAGGAAACCATCACCGAGGTGAAGTCACACTTTTTTAGCACTACCCTTAAGACACTTTAAAAGAAACTAGCAGTCCCAATCTCAATTCCCCAAACTCAAAATCAGACATAGGCTTGCGTGTAGCATTTCCTTGTCTATACAAGCAGACCTCAGCCAGGTCTACATACATGATCATGCATCTCACAGGAACCATCCTTGCAATTCAAATTCAAATAATCAATTACTACTTCCAAATGTACAACAAATATAGACATTGCTAAAGAATCAACCCTAAACGCGCTCATAGCCCCCTACGACTAGCATGTAAACTGAGGAAAAAAGGCTTTGCACCCTTGCTCACCGCCCAAGCTTTCAGTGTCAGAGACTAGATCAAAGAGGACTGTCTAAGGAGGAGATTGGGTTACAGACTCTCCATGACCTGGTGTACTCACTCTGAGACAGGCACTCAGCCCCAGAACAACAGTGAAAATGTCCTCAATCAACACCTTGCTGATGCAACTATAGACTTCAGTCAGTGGTCTCTGATGATAGACCTCTATGTCTATGGTCTTAATATTCTGAGTATGTACCCAAAATAAAACTAAGAGCACGTGGCAGAGAGCCAGCCCAGTCAATGATATCATTATCAGAACAACGAATGAACAAAAGGTCACACCTGGATTACACGTCATCTTTGTAACAATTGAGTACTTAGGTCCATTTCACTGAACAATGCCTTTTTCTGAATTATGCCAGAAAGCTACAGCAACGTTTCATTAGTTCCCAGTGGGGTCATGAGTTAACTTGGAGGGAACGGACTGAACAACTCATCTGAAATTACAGAACATACCAACCTGAGAAACGACCCTTCTCGTGTGACAAAACCATAGTGACGTGCTCTTTTCCAAATTCTGTGATGAATAACTAAAGTCAAACACTGCTTTGCTATGAAAAGCAATCCCTCAACACCTTGTGAGTTCAACTAACGGCCAATGCCCCCCACCAATGTAAAGAAACTAAAAAAACCTAACTACCACTAATTAGGCTGATAGGAAAACTGAGGACTAAGTGGCATACCAATCAACAGCATGCCAGCCAAAGCAATTAGACACCACCTGTCACTCGACTTAGGTCCCTCCCCTTTCATTTCAGACAGGCACACACTCGTGCCTAGTAGCAGTTGACTGGGAACAACATGTAAGTCACCATAAGACACAAATACAAACACCATAGGCTTCTGTGCTACGCCTTTTCTTATACATGGAGTTCAGACACATGAAACATCACCACCAGCCAGACCATATTGTACAACATGTGCCATATTATCTCCATCTTTGTACTTTGACCTGTGCAGATTGTTCGCAAGATGTGTAACATTAGTGTGCATAAACTAGAATGCACATAAAACAAATAAAGAACTATTGACTTGAGTTGTGATGCTGTTTCGAAAAGGTTTCTGTCAAAAGTTTTGTTGGCCTGAATTTCACAAATACAAAACTAGTCATAAAATCCTTACACCTGAAAATCCATTTTAAAAACAACTACAAGATAAGAATTGTGCTCTGCATATTGAAAAGGGTAAGAGGAACCAGCAATCTACCAAAAAACTCTACCAATACCAAAATTGGCGTATCCAAACTGAACTGTTGAGATGCCAAGAACCAGTGCTGCGGGGGAGAGGGAAACCAGGAAGCTCTCACCTCTGGGCCGCTTGGATGAGCTCTGCTCTCTCTTGTGCCTAGTCGGGGGGGAGCTCCATTCGGCCATCACATCCACCCTCACCCTCTTTGTCTGGGCCTTGCGCTCACAGAGGGTCGGGGAGCATACGGGACTGTTCTCAGAGCCTGATGGGGTCTTGGCAGGCGAAGCGGACTGACTGCTTGGGCATCCAGTGTCATCTGCATACAGATTTTGTGTGAGGCAGAAACACATGCATACACACGCACACACACACACAGACAGACAGTGATCAAGGTTCAACTTCAAGGTTCGCTGTGTCTGTCCTTTTAAAGACTGCACTAATTTCCCATGCAGAACCACCGTCAAGGGGGTCAAAGGGTACAGATGAGGCACATGCATGTGTATGACTAAATAGTGTTGGAGAACAGAGCTGTGTTGACGTGCACAAATGGAACATATGGCCCTCTGAGATCATCTTGTCCCCGGGCTGAGAGAGACACACAGCGAGCCTGACCCCATGCATAGTCAGAGAAGGGGAGGGGGAAAGGGAGGACTCCTGAACACATGATAGTTTGCCATGTCATGTACAACAGAGCTGCTACACTGTGTATAACATTAATCAACCACTGTATAAGAAAGTATATACCATACGATATTTTTGGTACTAATTCACTTCTACCAAATCAATTACATTTCAATTAAATATCACAGCATATCACAGCATATTCAATAGGAGGGAAGATTGAAAGAACTATGACAGTTGAAACCACAATTAATGGGTGGCTTGTTATGAAAATGAGCAAACCAACTTAGTTTGGAGTGAACCTACACAATTCTTGAATTGAGTTAATTATAGTGTGGAGAAGTTCGTGATTTACAAGTTTATCAATAACACACTGATCTATTTATTTGTTAGAAAAATGGCCAAAGTGGTATATTACCGGAGGAGAAACTATTTGGGCTGATTGTCCTCTTTGAGAGCTGTGAGCTGATGTCGCATTCCTTGATTTCCTCCTCTGAAAGCGGATGGTCAGGCAAGGGCGATGTTTTCCCCTTGGGTGAGGATGGTGGGTAGAGGACTGGAATGGGGATGCGGCTGCGGGGGCTCTGTTTCTCCGGCGACTTCTTTTCCTACGGGACATCAAGGGCGCACAGGTAACACAGAACGTAAAAATATAAACAGAATTATCGCGAGAGGAAAATGAAAATAATTCAGCATAGGCTATACGTCAGTGTCCCCAGCTTTTCCAGTCTCACGCTTTACCACCAACAAGTGGCCAAGCGAAATTCAGATTCCTGAAACAGCACATAGCCATTCACCCTGAACTTGATTTGGGCACTGACTATTTCAAACAGTCGTTTGGACAGATAGGCTATTCAGCCTGCCCGTCGCTGTAGAAAGAATAGCAGGCACCTCGTAGTCCTGGAAGGGTCCCATTCTGTCAAAACCAGATATTGCTTGCAGACCTGTCAGGGGAAAAACCTGAAGTTAGACCTATACGGCATCTGGACACGTGGCACACAGTAGTCAGAAACAAGGGCATCACTGTCTCAACTCAGTTCGGACACGGCGGGGCAAGGGCAGCCTGCGATGTGCGCTTTCCAATTCAGAAAGTTGCGATGTTGGCAGGAAAACAACCAGTCACTGCTTCGTGTACACCGTACACTAAGGCCTGAACTGAACTCACGGTAAGGAATCTAAAATAGACCACTCGGTCTCAAATCTCAGAATGTGCATTCGATAGAGAGGTCCTACTGCCAAATAAAATACAGAAAATAACAACTTAAACAGTATAAACGACTTTTTGTGGTAAAACTAACATACATTTGGTATGTCAATATTTATTGACTGGCCTGGCCAAATTAGTTATCTGTTGTGAACTTTCCCTTAACAATACAAATTACAAATTGGTAATGCCGCCAAAAGTTAATTAGTTAAGACTGTTAAATATAGTCTTATCTTATTTTTTTTAAACGTGACGTAAACATCTTATGCAACGTAATTAACTTGGCCTCATCAAGAATGCAAGTGTTACATAATAGGTTTTCATGCACAGTTTTGAAAAAATATATAATTGAAATCTGATCATCTGTTAGAAGAGTTAGGTGTGAGTATGAAACCAAAATCAACCACAGTAATCCAGTGAAATGCCATGAACAGTATGTTAGTGGGCATGTCAGTCCATGACTTTCAAAAAGACCTGCAATGCAATAAATTAATGAGTCAAGATTGGAGTAAGTGAGGACGTTTGAGATGAATGTAGTAGTTAAAGCAACTATTCAAATGTCTCTGTTGCCAAAACGACCGTTGGTTTAGTCTTTTGAATGGTAATGGTTATCCTGGCTTCATGAAATATACATTACATAAATGAATACATGTAATCCATGTGTTTGTTGTGTTGTCCATGACCAAAGGATCCATCTTGTGTCAAAAGGCTTAAAAGCATTGGCTTTCATTAATCAGAGCTTCACGCACCAAAGAGTTAATCCATGTCCATTCCTCATCTTCCAGGGGCGTTTTCCCTTGTGGCTGTTACTGTGTGTATTATTTGTGTTCATCTGCTCAATAATTCAACGTTCATGCCACCCTTGACTGAGTTTGACATCCTAATTTCGTTTCCCATCTCCAAAAGACTGGGGTCATGTGTTTGGTTTATCAGCCTCAGTGGTTGAGGGGGTTAGTTATGTAAGGGTACATGCTTTTTTTTTTTTTTTTTGTCATCACCAGTGACGTAATTGAGCCCAAAGGGTTGCGTTTTCACTTCACTGACTCCTGTTCTCTGGTCTTTGTTTAATGTAGGCTCCAGATGCTCCAACGCAATGTTGCTGTAAAGCCACAGGCCAATCCTCTATCAGCACCAATGTTGAAGAACCAGTCATTCTGATTTTAAAAAGTAAGGTAAGAGTCCTCAGTTTCCACAAATCTTCCTTTTGTTGTGAGATATTGGGTTTGAAATGGCCCCATACAATATTTCAATATTACCTGACCCGATGGCATTGCGACAGGCACTGGGTTTAGGTCACAGAGTCCTGAAAGTATAACGTGAGTGACCAATGACTCAGTCATGATATGATAGGAATATGAATATAAAATATGGACTTATATAATGGGAGGAGAAGAGAAGAGAATGCCATTACCATAACAGGCAGACCGTAACCATGTCCTCCAGATCAAAATGGGCAGAATTCCAAACACAAACGAACAAGAATGTCTGCTTCCCAGTTGCAATGGATTGTCATTTGTGCGAACAGTTAGGCCCCACCACGGCGGATAGGTGCGAAACACACATTTCTGTGATGAGCTGTGTTCCCACCACTGCTACCCACCCCTCAGCTGCCCCTCTCCCGAACAGCATGCTGCCGTCCCCCAGAGCCGAATCAGATTAGACTCAGCCAGAACAGCACTCCAAATCCGTGCCCTCCTAGCAACGGACTTAGCAACACAATACAAAAGCAGGCCTGATCTGACCAAATTGCATTAGCAAATCATTTCCAGATCAAGTGATTGGGCTCTTGAGAGAGGCTGTGAGGCCGGAGGGTGTCGGTTCACCTTGCAGTGGAGAAATCCCAATGTTGACGCTTCAGATTGTTTCAGCTCTGGCTGTTACCTTGATGTCGAGCAGTGTGCCTAGCAGCTACTGTAGGCGTTGGCAAAGCATGGCACGGGCAGATAGACAGCAAGCGTTCTTCCTTGTGAGCGTTCATTGTGAGGGCTGTGTCTGGAATTTAGACACTGATTTGCCCATTGGAGGCAGAACGATCCCATCAGCGAAAAGAGTGTAGTTAAAAGTGTAGTTAATTGGATTTTGTGTTTCATTTTGATAAAACGGGATAAACACAGAGTTCACACAAGTGCCTTTTTGCTAACCTTGATGATTTAGTTCCACCATACTGCATCTTTAAAATACAAATATACTGTATAATATCTCTAGAAGATTGCTTAGTATACCACACATCAAGACCCAAGCAGAATTTGAGCTGGACTGCTTGAAGTCTGTCAGAGGTTTACATTCTGCCATAGCTAACGAGCAGCAGGGTTTGCCCTGCCACAGGCTACCACTTCACACGAATAGATTCCCCTGTACACAGCCTCCACTGGAGCCCATCATAAACAGGCTGCACCAGGCTCCCAGTCACCATGCTGTCAGAGAAGCAGGCACAGACAGGGGCTAAGGTGCCCCCGCTGTGCTTTCCCAACAGCCAGAACGCCATCCGAGGGAGGGAGGGAGGGAGGGAGGGAGAGAGGGAGAGACAGAGAGGGAGGGAGAGGGGTAGGGAGAGGGAGATGGGTGACAGCCTCAGCTCTTGGGAGAGGTGATTTCATCCAGAGCCAGCTAGAGCGAGGAGAACTGTTGTCACAGGCTATCTGACCAACTAGGCTCAGAAGGCAGCTGCCTGACGGAGCCAAATGCACCTCCATCAGAAGTCAAAACTTAAAAGTGAAGCTGTACGAGTATGTGTTAAAGCACATATAATCCGCTGAGTTTGACCTCTCGATTGACTAAATCTCTACGTCATTCAAAATAACCCCCCACGTCATTTGACCTTTCTGAATGACGCATCTTCACTGAACCTTGGACAAACAGGCCAACAGTGAAGGATTGTTTTGAACAGCATAATGTCGTCATTGCATGGCTATTTAAAGTAGTAGTGAGGCTATGAGAGTCCAGTGAGTTTAGGTATGATCTACGCCTGTAAAGAACACATGTAGTGAGGGTGTGTGTGTGTGGGTTAGACTACATTACAGTTAAAAGGGACAAAGTGGAAAATAGGAGATTTTGTTGGAGGGAGGTTCTAAATTGACGAGTCATCATTTTTGCTCTCAGTTTTTTTTTTTTTTTTTTTTTGTGCTGAGTAGAAGTGGACTAAAATGTTATGAATTGTTAACATCCAATGCATTCTTGTACAGTTTCAAACACCTCCAACTATTAAACCTCTCAGTGTTCATTGGGTCATTAGGTCCATTGTTGAACTCATCTAGAGATAAATCAGTGGGGCAGAAAGCCTGTGGGATTTACCCATCTGTTAAAGCAACTCACTTTGGTTTCAATTCAGTTTTAAGATACTGTGTTTGGAACGCTTCAAACCATATCAAGGCATTAAGACAATGGGAGCACCACATGGCTGTTACTGCTGTGACAACTAAAACCACCAATCCTTCCATAGCAGGTTATTTACATCATAGGATATAAGAGAGAGGAAAGAAACATCCTGAGATATGAATGGTGATGGTGTAAGACAAAGGTAGATGAGCAAACAGAAGATATATGGGTTGTGTGAATGGTGTGTGGATATGGATGTGTCGCTGAAATGTATGATCAGCGTGGAGACAAATGGTGCTGAACAAATGTCAAACTGTTTGGTTTCAACCAGCCCCACCCTCAACTAAGTCAAAACAACACCACAATCACACAAAGCATCACTGGAATGTAAAGTAGTCTGCTATTTATCATATGATCGTTTGGCTTACATGGTTCTTTTTTTCACTTTACACTAACACTTACACTTACATCTAACCAAAAGGTTGCTTTATTGTTTCTATTGTGGAATTCGCTGATTTACAAATGTATAGTCGTGAAGCTACCAATGACAATAAATTAATGACAATAACACCGTAATATTGTAAAATTCAACCTTACTTGCCTTATATGTCGACGAAGATTGTCTCTACGCAATGGTGCGTGTCACTCTCGTGTCCGCTTCTAAACAACAGTGCAGACCCTGTCTCAATCCCTGTTTTTGTCTGGGGTGGATTACCTCAAAGGACACACAGAGCGAGGGATGTTAACCAAGCGATGTCCACTAGGCTGGTGCGCCGTAATTCCTCCTAGAATTTTTGCTGGGGCCGCGAGGGTATGCAGAATGGTGCGAGCGCGGTGGAGGCAAGATGCTGAAGCAAACGAATGACAGTGCAAGTGCGACGTAGAGAATGGGACTAATGGTCCAAGTGCGTTATGTAACGCAGTATATTTTTTAACCCTCGATTGACCATCACAACAAGGTCTGGAAGACCACCGTGTCGTGTTATCGTCACTGCTACGTAAATTATTCCGTTGCCTACTTGGTAGTGAATGCTGGCTGCCCTTTGCGAAAGAGATGCGATAGATACCATCAAATCACGGCGTTGGCTCTCCATGGTCCTGAAGCCAAGAAGCCTCAGCAGAGGTGTTTGAGTTTGGTGATAGCCTACTTTCCCCCAATGTCTATTAATGTGTATGTGACAACTTGTAGTGCATACAATTACAACCTGCAGCCAATGTGAATTTACATAGCCTGAATTGTTGACTGAACTCTTGTATCCCAAATATTAATTGTAATGTAGCTTGTATAGCTACGTTTTAATATATTCGATCCTTCGTGTGAACCTATGTGCTATAGAGCTGAATGGAAATTTTCAAAGCATAGTTAACAATAGAATAACCCAATCGTCGATCTCACGTGCAGTGCCAGCTGATTATCACATGGCATTTTAGATGGTGGTGTTTGAGTTTTTCGCAGGTGTCAGGCAAATGTCTGAGTCTGTTGCCCTCTGTCGGTGAAATGTAGGTAGTATAACAACAGTCTGTGACTGGGTCGGATCTTGTCCTGAGTATTTATTTATTTATTCACTGACTGACACATATACAGTAGCTGCAAGTTGGTATTACAATTGCAATCAGCACACATTTGATCACATAGGCTACACCACCTTGAGTGTGTTTGGTACAAAATGAATAAATAAACAACTTGAATGTATTTTTTTATGCAAATAACAGCTGCCAATTCATCAATTTTAACTAAAGCATTAGGCCTACTACGTGACATCTGTTTATGTATAGGCTGGCTAGTAAAAGTTTATACCTTTGCAGAATAAATGATTGTTGAATGACACAGCTGCTATGGAATCAGTTATTTGAAGTGTTGCTAGTTTGTTGATCCACACACATTAGAAATTGACCTGTCCTAAGCTAATAGGCTAAACTGTCCTTAATACTGCTTGTTACAACCCCTAAATATTTTGCCATGACCCAGCAATTTCGACTTACACCAAAGTAAATATTTAGGTGACGCATCAGAAATAGGGACAAGATGGTAGGCTAACACATAAATCATGGGCTGTTGGAGTTGCTACATATGGTGTTGATTTTCTACTGTCAAGCGGATTTCTAATTGCCCCATTATGCGTTTCGTTTAATGACCGGTAGGAGGAAGCAAATGTCAAGAAACTATGCAAGCCACTAAAGTCTCTCCAGTCGGCCTACAACATTCAAACAGCTCGCGAGACACCGTTGCCTCGTAAGAATGGATTTTTTTATGTGTATCAAATAATGAGTAACAGAAGAATAGGCAAGTGAAGAACTGCACAAAAACCTATAACCGGGATGGCTTTTTTCATTAAAACAAGTGGTCGCCACTCCAACCATCTGGCTAAAACCAGTAGGCTAAATGTTGTTATAGAATTAAAATGAAGAGGTAAAATAAAACGATAACATAAAATACAAAAACAGGTGATTTTACTTAATATCTAAAAGTGTGGATTTTAAGTTTTGTTGTCTTGTATTCGGTCAACACGGGAGCTTCCAGTGCCACCACCAACGTAATCCAGGCTTTAGACGATCCGGTTAATTTTCACTGTTGCCATAGTTCTGCGAATATTTGTGTCGACCTGTTAACCTCTGTCAACATGTTAGCCCACTTGTAAGCTTGGCATCCTGTGAGGTTGCTTACGACGCTCTGACATGCCCCCATTCCTCCCTCCCAAATCCGTCGGAGGTGTCTCTCTTTCGTCCCAACGGTAGGATAGAAAGGGAGAAGTTCGCCAATAAGTGGGTCTACATGAGCGTCTGCGAGTGGGCGTGTTTCCGCGAACAGTCTGTGGGCTCTCCACTTGCGTGCGTAGTGGAGAATACGAGCGCACTAGCTTGTGAAGCGCGACAGATCAGCTCGTACGCGCAGCCTGTCTACGGTTAAAAGTTATCCAAACCCGGCTGCAGAGTGGAGAGGGCCTCGCAAAACTTTTTGGACAGTACCACCATGGATGCCTTTCGTGCAGTGGCGTTTTACTCGCTCTTCGTGTTCCTTTGGAATTTACCGTGTTTCCAGTCCGCTGCTCTCATCTCCTCCAGCGCACCGAGAAGGAACAGGGGGACCAGGATCCCATATGACGGACCAAGGTCACCCAAATTCATAAAAGAAATCTTTGCATCATCTCCGAGTCTCAGCCGTCACCGGGATGAGTTCAAAGACTCGGTCGTTCCCCACGACTACATGATCTCCATATACAGGACATATTCTGCAGCCGAGAAACTGGGCATAAACGCTAGTTTTTTCCGGTCTTCAAAGTCTGCCAATACCATAACAAGTTTTGTGGACAGAGGAAAAGGTTTGTTTTACTTCATAATATTCCCAGCCGTGCACGACCATAACAACCTGCATCGCATTTATGCTCGTACTATCAATTTATCAATTTAACGCGCTTAGAAACTTAGATTGTAAGGGCTAGAATTTTTTTTGTTAAATATTATTTACATTTAACTCACAAGAATGTCACATTGTTATCGACGTGAACTGTCTCAACATAAAAGTACTATTTTACATTCCTAAAGCGTTATTAAAAAGCAGACTTATATATTAGGTAGATTGGAGTTGTGTTACTTGAGGCACTTGAGTCAAATGAAAGGCCAAGCAGTATTAATGGTTGAACCGCAGTTTCAATCCGTCTTAATATCACTCGACTGGTCTTTTCTTAAAACATACATGTTGTAGAAAGTGTTAAATGCCTATGCATTACTGGAAAGACTTTCATGAACGGCCCGAGGATATCCAATTTGCCACATGTTCAAAAGCGAGGTCCTTAGTTTAGCACGCAGCGGTAATACTGCAATAAAACACTAATTGAGACGTTTTCTAAATGAAGGCAATAAATTATTCGTACCATCCTCTCGTGTGAGAAGTCTCGTGTTAGAAGTCCAACCTGTTCGCACCGGGCATACTGCCTGACGTGCACCGCATGACCTAGGGGACTGTATGCGACCAAGTAGCTTCAAAGTACACAAGAGTTGGTTTTATTAACTACTCACGAGAAACATGTTAAATACTTGTAAGGGTAAAATTGCAACCTTTATCAATGTTATGGAATTCATACACATGCAATATCTACCACTAATCGGACATCCTATCGTAAAGTGTTTATAAAAGGTTGTAAATGGTTAAAGTAAAATCTGGTTGAAACATAAACGCTGATCAAAAGCCCTCAAATGAAAAACTTTCAGGAGTTGCTTCATCGACGCCTTTGTAGTGATAGTATATGCAAACTAAAAAGGAAAAACACTAACTGAAATGAGACAAAAAGAGGGCCTTGAAGGCTAATTGGAGTATGTTAAGGGGCGCATGGAACCTATCAGTGAATGTCACCAGGCGTTCTTTTCTCTCGGTTAATAAAAGCGTTTGCTTTAAAGGATGGATTGTAAACTGATTTGATGAAAAAGCTTCACTTTCCCCTCTGATTTTGATTTGATGTGTCACCGGTTCTGACCTTCCTCTGGACCCTCTGAGGGTTGCTTAACATCGAACCGCTGATTGGAGTATTTGAACTCGGTGATCTAATTGAGTGTTCATGTCATAACATATCAAACACTGTCTATTCTCCCATAATGAACTAGTCCAGCCAATGGCACATCACCAAAATGACGAGGGGAAAAAAATTAAAGAGAACTTCCGTCCCCATGAAGTGGTTAGCGTTTAGTGCTTACCTCCCTGTGTGAACGCCACTTTAATTGTGGGAAATATTTTTTTTTCTTTTTTTTCCTTCCTTGTTTTCTGTTGAACAAACTCGAATTTCTTCTAAAGGCTTGCAGGTGTTCCCTGTCTGTTCACACTACATTTAGACGAGTATAAAGAATGAATTCATGTTCAAAACACTGTCTTTGAATATTTTGAACTCTCAATTATTGTGTCCTATATGTCAGGTCGTGATGGATATTTCGGTACACCAGCGCCACTGAACCACAACAAATGATTATTAGACTGGAAGGCATTTGTCTGAGATAGGCGTGCTCGCACTGCAATACAAGATGGCATTTAAAGTGTTTTCTGTACAAGTGGTATTTAATTATGATACTATTGTAATCTCGGTGAAACAGGAAATTGTTGACTCGGAATAGATCCGGATTCCCAAGATTTTAGGTCGTTATGGACGCAAGATCAGACAAGAACAAACTGAATGTATGAAAATTACTTTTGGCACTTGAAGTAACTCATTAAAACGCAGATGGTGCTTGCTGGCCCCAGTAGCCGCACCACGAGAAGTCTCTCTCTCCCTCTCTCTCTCCCTCTCTCTTTTTCTCTCTGACACACACATACACCACATTTATCAACATAAATATAATATTGCAAATTATCTTGAGAGTAATATCCGAATGTAATAATTGCGCATTTCTTTATGGGAGAGCAACACACTATTTGGTCGATGTGAAAAGTGTTTAATTGTATAATGAGCATTTCCCCCGTGTTTTGATCACTATCATTATTGTGCAAATATAATTTCCTTTGAAATAAACGCCTGTAACGTGTGGATGTGATCACAATAAGTTATATGCCGTGTAATCAGTCGGAGCACTTTTGAACCGGGAATGTTGTCGTTGGCAAGGAGAATGAAATATAAGCGGGGAAGTATTTTAATGGGGAAGGAGGGAATTCAGACCTGTTAATTATTTGGTGACCTTGTATTCGATTTGTTTGAGGTCTTATAAAAAAAACGCTAATGCATACCATACGCGCGAAGCAACTGAAACAAACACAAGGTTTCAATCTACTTTTACTATTTAGCTGTGCTGGGTTCACGCACGGGAAAATACAGGCGACGAGACACAAATGTCTTTTGTGAGTGATCTCTTAATCGCTTATGTATTAAAATCCGAGGAGCCAGACGGCACGATAAGAATGCACAACTAACCCAAAGACTGACGTTTGGCTGATTGTGTATGATTACGACTTCACAATTGTTTAATCGTGATTTACTTTCTTTAAATTTGATTGGATTTTGACATGACTGATTGATCTTTGTGTGTTTTCCAGCTCTTAATTTACAGAGCCTATTGTATGACATTTATATCTGAGACACTTTGACATTCAGCTTGTTAGCTATTCGCCCACAATTTTTGGAAGTCTCGAATTCACTTATTATAAAGTTACAAGGGCTCAGAGAATTGGGAATTTAAGTGCTGCGCCAGTAAATGCAACAAACTGGAGAGTGCATGTGCACTCGTTTGATTTCAGACTATTCTTATATTCTTTCGCAGCGAAATGATGCAAGTTGGCCTCTAAATTCCGAAAGGGAGAATAATGCATTAATTGTGTATTGTTCAGCCGAGTGTACAGTATGTCTCCTTTAGCCTGCAGGCTCTGGCAGCATCCGCACCGCGTAGGCTGTAACGGAAGGCCTCTTATTCCTCCGTTGTGGAAATATTTTGGAAAGCGACTGTTGTTTCGATTCGCGGATCCAGAACCATAAAATGCGTACATGCATAAGGCCAGGAAAGCAACCTCTGCGACGCTGGAAGTTAGCCTCGCGTTAAGTTTGAATACCGGGGCCTAGCGAATGCATGCAGAAGCGAATGCCGTCTGCGCTGTAAACGCATATGAAAATGCCCCCCCCCCCCCCCCCCCCCCCCTCCGCACACACACCCTATAAAATGTTAAAGATACCAATGGTTTTGAGATTTCATGTTAAAAGAGGAGAAAACTTAATTATTATCAGAGAATGTCTGTTCAATACACCGGCAGCCAATCAGTCCACTTGGTAAAATACAAAGGATTTTGGGTTAACATTATATTAAGGTGTCATTCGATTTGCTTACTATAATTATGGAGATATTGGAGGAAGGCTTGGAGGTATGCATGTTTAACTTAACCCATGTCTTTCTACTAGAAATATTAAATTAATCATGAAAACATGATATGACTCACACATCGCTGACAGTCTTTTTTTTTGTTTGACTTGAAAGAAAAAAGTACACCAATACATTAGGAGGGGGACATAACAAACTCGCCTACAAATCTTCGACCTCTACAGTTAAATTGACTTTTGGTCTGTCGCCAACTTTTTAGTGCACAAAATACCACGCTTTTGGCGTTTCGGTCATTCATAGCCTATATTGTTACATTGGTGGTGGATACTAGTGTTACCACTCTAACACACAACACCCACCACTAACACTACAACTAATATTATGGTCAAATTTGTTATTAATGATAATAATAATTAAAAATTGGAATAATAACAACAACAACAATAATAACAATAATTTCTGTAAAAGTTGGTAATTATGCCGAGTAATGCTATCTCGCCTGGTTTCCCCCTCCTTTTAATTTGCCGAGGTGTCACTCTGAGTTTGGCTCAGTGCGAGCTGTAGAGTGGGCACAGAAAAACAAGAAATAAGGCCAGCTATCTGGCCTCTTTGTGAGAATGTGAGCCCTCCCCCCTCTCCCCTCCCTATTCTGAGCACTGTACGCCCTAAGTGAATCTGACTGCAATTATTTCTTTTTATCTTGCAGACGATCTCTTGCACTCTCCTTTGCGAAGACAAAAGTATCTGTTTGATGTCTCAACCCTTTCAGACAAAGAGGAGCTGGTCGGAGCTGAATTAAGGATATTTAGAAAAGCTCCCGGGGATTTCCAGGCGTCCCAACCAGGTCTCTACGGTATTCACTTACTCCCTTGTCGATCAGAGAGGCTACTGGATTCCAGAACCATTGATCTTCAGGAATCCAGAAAACCCGGCTGGGAGGTTTTGGACGTTTGGGGAATGTTTAAAAATCGACATCACCCGAGCCAGGAGAACCAGCTTTGTGTTCAGCTCAGGGGCACCATTGGTAAATCAGAAACGGAAATCGACTTGGAACAGTTGGGATTTGACAGGAATGGTCGACCCCAACAAGAGAAGGCTATATTGGTTGTTTACACGAGGTCGCGGAAGAGGGAGAACTTGTTCAATGAAATGAAAGAGAAGATTAAGTCCAGGGGCTCGCGGTGGTCAGAGGAGGAGAGCGGCCTGCAGTTCAAAGCCCGGCGCAGGCGGAGGACCGCGCTGAGCAACCGTCACGGGAAGAGGCACGGGAAAAAGTCCAAATCGAGATGCAGCAAAAAGGCGTTGCACGTCAACTTCAAGGAGCTTGGGTGGGACGACTGGATCATCGCCCCTCTGGATTACGAAGCCTACCACTGCGAGGGCTTGTGCGACTTCCCTTTGCGATCGCACCTTGAGCCAACTAACCACGCCATCATACAAACTCTCATGAACTCTATGGATCCCAACAGCACACCCCCGAGCTGTTGCGTTCCCACCAAACTAAGTCCAATCAGTATACTGTACATTGACTCTGGTAATAACGTGGTGTACAAACAATATGAGGATATGGTGGTTGAACAGTGCGGCTGCAGGTAGCGTCTCGAGTTTCCCCCTGAAATGAAGGCATCGTACTTTAAGAAAAGCAACAACAAGCCACAACAGCGTAAAATAAACATTACACCCGAGTCTGTCCAGTGCAAAGAGAGAAAAGCGCAAATGCTACTGTCTGTAAACTCCCGCCACACGAAAGTGGACCTCTCTCATCCAAAAGGGATCCTTTCATAGAACACATTTCTTGCAGTATACGCACGCCTATTTATTCTGTCGATTTAAGCTCTGTCAAATACCACACGATAACCATGACACTTTGTATATCACAATGAAAATCATAATTTAGTTCTGGAGTCAAATTGTGTGAATATCCCTTCGCCCCTGGACACGTTATCAGACATAGACATCTCTGAAAAAAAATCAAGAAGTTTGCATCAGGATATCTGGATCACCTCCAAGTTACCAAGCCGCATTTCCTCATCTGGTAGGATAGCGAAGGATGAAAAGCCAAGTTGCGCTCGTCATCTGGACAGATTCCCGTGAGGAGTTGTTTCCCTTTCCACTGTGTGAATTCAGATGAACCAGGTGTGAAGCACCTGTTCAAAAACAAGGCCGTAGCGGAGGGGGCATGGCACAGTAACCTGTTGCGTCCCGCTGCTAATGGTCCTCAATGCGCTGACAGCTGGGAGTAGCGGAACGTTGGTCACCGATGTCCTCTCAATGCTTAGGCACACTGTCAAACGCGTTATCAGGAGGACTTTTGCTTTTTACGAAGTGGTGAATGTAATCTACCAAACACATAACTAGGATCGAGGAAAAGACAGACAGCCTGTGCGCACACGTTTCCAGGAGGTTTATCCTCCTTGCATCTGGCACTCGGACGAGCAGCCTGTTGGAAAGATCTCCAGAGGCCTTGAGACTGTATGCGGTACAAAGGACTGCATAGATTGCAAAAATATAATGGATTATAACACTCGGGTTGAAAAAAAAAATAAAATATGAAGTGCCTGGACGTTTGAATTATAGTCATGGAGCCTATTAAAGAGCTTCGACGAAAAAGACCACCAGACCACGTAGCTAATTCCATGGGTATGCATCAACAACCACATCCTCGTTGACACGAACGAGAGAATATCTAATGTCTGCATATTTACAAAATGCACTTCCATAACAACTGACTGCCCCAAATCCAAGTAGTCAGGAGAATATTTGTTTCCATGACAAATCGACGGACGAGCAAGAGACTCGCAAACGAGATGATATTTAAATGCACATTAGCTTTGAATGCACTGCTGTTCATTATTTTGAGCTGTAAATATTTGTATAGTTAAAACCTCTACAAGTGCAACGAATGGAGAAATGACCAACCACATTTCTTTGTAAATATACATACATTATAAATGCACTCAAATCGTTATAATTTCTATTCTATAATTATTTTATTATTTGTGATGTACAGAGTTTCATGATAATCGTGTATTTCTTACTTTGATAAGATTAATTTAAACTGTATTCAATATTTGCTGAGGGTGGAAATACCATTATCAATGTCTACCTCAAATTTACATAGGTTCTGAAATCTGAGGTGCATTCAGCTAGTGTTGAGTTCTTTTTCAATTCTATATAAATATATATTAATGGATAATTATCCACACTTACTGTACTAATAAAATGAAAATATATATATTCCCTGTGTACTTCCGATGACTCAATTCCCCCTCAAATCTAGAAACATAAAGTAAGATTGAAGAGTATCGACTTTCTTCTGTTTCAGATAAGAACCACATCCACATTTCAGGAAACACGAGATTCTCAAATGAAATGGTCACAATAATTAACATTTTATTTGATGTTGTCTGAACTTGTAATGTTTTGTGTTAACATTGACTCATTAAACCATACCGAAAAGGGTCCCTGGAGAACCGTTTAACGGCATACAAAATCACTAATTCTTCTCTTTAAATCCATCAAAAATGTTCGCATCTAAAGTTGCTCTTCTATCATAATTTTTTTTCAAAATTATAGCAGTCTAAATCATACTGAAAAAATCATACAGATTAATAACTTCCTAAAAGGATGGTTGAGCTCAGCCATTTTATTTCTGTAGCTTCATCTAACTGTTCACCCTATCACCCTAGCTGTTTCAGCAGCATGAACTTTGTTTTCAGTCAGATTAAGCAAAGCGTTTATGTAATGCAACACATTAGCCAGACAGCTTGCACAAGTAGGATGTAACACATTTTTACATACTTTTACATACTTTGTTTTTGTTTTCCTTCACAACCCTCCATTATATGAAATTCTCCATCTTATGTCACTGCCATATGAAAGCTGCACTGATGCCACCGAGCGTAGCCTGCACTGTGTGTTTGGTCCTTGGCTAAGACCTAACCCTTAACATGTGGCGATCATGCTAACAGAGGGAAGTACAGGGGCTTTTAGTCTCATATGGACCAGGTTGTATGATCAACAGGCTATTTCCCAATGAATTAGCCATTCATGGGTCAAGTTTACTTAACACTGTAATGTTTCCCAATCTCTGGATGAAAAGATTTGAAAGGAGGGATTGCTTCCATATAGGCTATCAACCTTGGCCTGGAAGCAATTAGGAAATGGCTTTGAAATGTTATATGTTGTCCAGACTCCGGTACAGTATCATGTCGCTCTGCACATGTTTGCTGAGGCAAAAAGAGGATGCTAAGTGCACTTTTTAGCTGCCCCTGCAAACCACCAAAAATCCCCCCCTCGTCCCCCCCCCTCCACCCCCACTCCAATGGTATGACCATATAGCCCCATGAGCAGTGGGACTTTGTCACTACAGCCGTGCAGGGGTGCAACATGCACAATGAATCCCTAACACATTTATTGAAATCCCATTTTGTGTTTAGTAAGGGAAAATCATCCCTATAGCTTTTTCTTGTCCTGGTGCACATAGAACCACACAATTGACTCACTCAGTAGAGAGCTCTGTCCTTTTTTCAGTCATGTCTTTTTTTTTTGTTATCCTGGCAGTGTATTTTGTTCGCTCCCCCATCTTTGATTTTGATTTAGATTTCACTGGCCTGATTAGTTGCTGGATTGGAAATGGGAATGCTTGAGACAGAGGAATGTCGACTTGGGAAGCGGAATGCTGAGTTTACCATTCTCTGTCCGGGATCCAGTGTGGCGCTGAGAGAGCCTCTCATCCCCATCATTAGAGTGGTGTCTCTCACTGGCAGGGATTCTCTCTGCAAAAAGAATGCTGTTTATTTGATATTGTTCTCTAATGTATTAGTCAAGAGAAACTTGCATGGGGAATGCTGGCAGAGGGACAGACACTTTTCCTAAGTAATTTGGAGAATGTTTTACATAAATACTTCTGACACATCACATCTGGGCCCGGCGGTCGCTTGCCCAAGTCCCTGCTTTTCGAACTTATGCAGGGGGAAACTGTTGATTCATCCGATCTGTCTTACCCTCTGTCTTTTGTCTTACCCTCTGCTTTCATAATTTGGAAGGCGGTTTTCTTTTTTGTGTCTTTTTCAAGAGAAGTAAAGCGTCTGGGAGGCTCTCCAAAATCTGAAAACACAAGTTGGCTCAAACAAAGACGGAAATGTTTCTCATTCATAAATCAGAAGTTATCAGTGATGGCCTCATCAAGTGCAGTGAACACTCAAATTAGACATCTTTTTCAAACTCTTCTGGGAAGGAATTGAGTTGCGAATGTCGCTGATTTAGATGCTGTACTGAAAAATCTTTTAAATTATATGGGAATATAGGTTATGATGCAGTAATTTATGTTATTGAGTACCCCAAAGTTGCTTGGCAACATGAGCGAAAGAATGTGGGGCGTGTGTGTGTCTGTGTGTCTGTGTATGTGTTTGCATGTCTATGGTGTAGGTCACTGTGTATATCTGTAAAGTTATATACAATGATATGATGTTTGTGGGCCTATGTATATGTGAAGTGTATATTTGTATGGGGTCTAGCATTCATCCTGTACATGTCTGTCTATTTGTGTGCAAACTAATCTCTATATGTTGTTGGTGTACATGTGTGTGACAACTCAACAGTGTATTGTTTGTTTATACGTGTGTGTATGTGCATGTGTGTGTGTGTCTGTGGGTGTGTGTGTGTGTGTATTGTGTTCATGCAAATTGACATATGGAGGATGTGCTTGTCTGTACGTGTGTGTGAAAATGTGTGTGTGTTTGTGTGTGTGTGTGTATGTATGTGTTGGGGGCCAGAAGGACAGCAGCTCACACAGATGGGCTGATGGGACGTGTTTAGGAGTGGCAGATGCCTGGACTGACCTCGTGTGCTGCTCTGTATTGAGCCACTGGACAGCACACAAAGACAGGGGGTGGACCCAAACATTAAATACACTTGCTTGTGCCTTCAAGCCAGAGGTCATGCTTCTCTCTCTCTCTCTCTCTATGTTTCTCTCTCTCTCTCTCCCTCTCTCTCTGTGTTTCTCTCCCTCTCTCTTTTTGAGTCTTGTCTCATTTGTTTCCTTTGAAAGAAAAGGGCACAGAGCAAGGAGACTGCTTCACTCACTAATCTGAGAGAGGGAGAGAGAGATGGAGAGAGGGAGAAACAGAGTTGTGGCGATTTTGCGGATCAAATGTGTGAACTTTCCTCTCTTGAATAATGCCTCAGGTCTCCAGCAGCCTGTTACTGGGCGAGACGAGCGAGCCAGGTCATAAATAGAGGAGAGAGGAGAGAGAGAGAGAGAGAGAGAGAGAGAGAGAGAGAGAGAGAGAGAGGAGTTTGCACTTGGCAGCTGCTCACAGCGGCAAGAGAGAGGGAGCGAAAAAGAGAGGGAGAGAGAAAGAGAGAGAGAAACAGGATGGGGCACCAGTAGCAGAACAAAAGGCTGGGATGTCCCCTCTAATGGGGCATCTGTTGATCTCTTATCCTCTTCAGAGTGGACGGGGGGGCAGTCAGGAGTCTCTCACAACCACCGCGCTCCCCTTCCACCTTCCCTTAGCTCAGTGTCCACAATGTAATGTGGTGGAGTGCTGACTCATTCTTTACCCCTTTACCTCTGAAGAGGGAGAGGACCTCTGTGAGGAGGGCTTGAATGTCCTACTGGTTGTTGCCCCTCTAAAGCATTAAAGAGATACACTGGTTTGTTAAAGAGATATCTTGTCAAGCTGAAACCTGAAAGGAGATCTGGCACAATCTCTCACCTTAGCAACCTGCTAATGGCAATAGACTGTACTCTGTGTTTTTTTTTAATTCCATTATCAGTTCACGCAGACCCTTTTTTTAAAGTAGTATCTTCCATGTGAGAGAGGAAAATGGGCTATTCTTAGTAAGAAAACAGCTTGCTTTTTTAAGTTGATTGATCTGTGTCTGCTGACCAGGCCTCTTTTGTTGTTTATTTTATGGAGAGCTACCCAGTGGAGTGACCCATCTTCCACCTCTTGACGTCTCTCTTTGGTCAGGTGTTTGTCCTCCCCCTCTCCTCAACTCTGCTGATGCCAGATAGCCTCTTGTTTGAACACTTCATTGACAACTGGAGCTCTCCCAGCAACCCCTGAGGTTGTTAGCTCGCTCCTGGCTTGATGAGCCTCCCTTTTGTGTGTGTGAGTGTGTGAGTGTGTGTGTGTGTGTGTCCGAGGACCACGTGTGCCCGTGTGAGTGTTACTTACTTATCTGAGACTGTGTGTTTCTTCATTAAAGCTGAAAGCAGGGTAAATATGCTCAGTGGTTCAGACAATGCTGATGTTTGTTGGCCAGGGCTAGGACGTGACCTCCCTGTCAATTCACCGCTTGTGGCATCTGTATATCGTACATACCAGAGACCTGGCCTATGTATTAGAATTTCAAAAGTAGTATTTTAAAAGAAGTAGTATTTAGGAAGCATCTTTTTTGCACAACCTTACATTTTCTTGCAGTGTCACATCTTCCCTCACCGTTGATGCTCAGAGTTTTCAGAGTTTACAACAGAGACGAGACATTTGTTTTCCTGTCCTTTGACCAGATGTAACATTACAACTTCCTGTTCTTTTCTTCCCCTCTTGCTGTCTTTCAGATCACTGTAGCCTATGAAAACACTCCCCCCTCTCACAAACCTTTGTGGTGTTCGGTGGTGATTCAGGATGTTTATAAGATGCCTTGAGTCTGACAGGGTCTTGCACAGTGACAGGGAGACACTGAGAAAAACAAACAGAGACCCAGAGCTGGGCGGGAAGGAGTGAGACAGTCCCCATCAGAGCGAGGGCCAGAGCCGACAGCAGAGGGGTGGAGGCTGGGCTGGGACAGGGGTAGGGGTAGGGGTAGGGGTGGGGGTGGGGGTCGGGTCGATGGAACATGATGGACACTGGCTCTGGTCTGCTCTGCTCTGCAAAGGCGCAGCTTTCACTTAAAAGTGGTGCCTGGGGTGTCTCAAAAGGTCACAGCCCCCCGATCGCTGGGAGCACTACATTAATCATGAGGCGGAGTGGCGGCTTACCTGTCTAGCGTTTCAGGCCTGGCGGAATACAGTTGACCTTCAATTACGCTTGATTACGAGGTGTGGAAGATGCACTGCACGGGCCAAACCCCCAGAAAAGATCAGACATCAATTATGCAATTTCAGATCGGATGAGCGCGGCTTATCATCACATAGGGGTTGGGGAGGGGTGAGGGGGGAAGAAGGGAGGGTGTGTGTGTGTGTGTGTGTGTGTGTGTGTGTGTGTCTGTGTGTCTGTGTGTGTCTGTGTGTGTCTGTGTGTCTGTGTGTGTTGAGGGGGGTGTTGGAGTGTGAGGCAGATTGTGTTTTCCTGAGGTCAGTGTTGGTCACACTCAGTTCAGTCAGGTCTTTCTTTTCTCTCCCTCTTTTTCCTGTGACCCCTGTGTCACACCCCTGTGATTCTCTGTCTGTGTTGGTCACGTGCAAACACAAGTGTCATGGACATACTCAATATATATATATCAATATATTTGACCAGATCTTGTAAAAATACTGAATGTGTCCATGAAAAACCTTGGATAATCTCCATATGATCGGCATTATTGGGAATCATTATGCACTCACAATGACTTTCTTGTTCTTTCACTTGAGGTGACGATAGACACTGGAAACCAAAGTGCCCACACACACACACACACACACACACACACACACACACACACACACACACACTAGCTATTCGGGAGAGATGTGCAGAAAGAGGACTCAGGAGGCCCTCATGCTGTTGCCTATCCCCTCCCTCCCACCAGTAATTACCCCATTACGCGTTAGTGGCGGATGGAACTGTTACAGATGTTTTATGATTGGGGGGGTGTGGGTTGGGGGGGGGGGGGGCTCCTTTTCATTATGTGTCCCTGATGAGGGACAGATTTATGGTGTAACTCGTCAATTCTATTCAAGAGAGCAATTCCACACATACTCACTCATGCACGCACACTCTCTCTCACACACACACACACTCACCCTTTGACACACACAAAACAGCAAACAGATGAGATGTTTCCGGATGTGTAACACTGTTGTAGGCTTCTGTGTGGCTAACAGTTAGTCTTATCAGTTTGTTGTATACATTCTGCTGGCACACGTGTCTGCATTTAACATAAAAGTGGATCATTTTACACTATATTACACTAACCTGCAAAATTAGCAAAAAAAGTAGCATTGCTACAGCATTTACATTCACTGTGCAGCGATTCAATGATTGTGGCAGGTTAGGTGCAAGAAGTTCAGTCATTAAGACATTGTGTGAGACACTGGTGCAACTCTAGTTACGGGGCAAATTAAACAGTCACAGAGTTTTGCAAACTTTAACAAGGATTACAGCCTCATCACTCTTTTTTACATCTTGCTCCTTCCCTGGCCAACTTATCCCTCCAGGGACTAAATCTGCCGAGGAGGTGGGGGTGGGGGGATGTGGTGGGGGGGGGGGCGTCTCTCTGATTCTGTCACCCAGACTTGCTGAGAGATAGCAGGCTGACAGAGGAATAAAATATGAGCCCGCCAGCAATATCCTCCCCTTCACCCCCGAGGATCCCTTCAAATTTGGCGGTCGACATGAAGGGCCACGTTGGGGACTGATGGGTTTCTTTTTGCTTTTTTCCACAAAGTCACCTCCCTCAGTCAGCAGCATGCTTTGAAGTAACGGGGCTGCCTCTCTGTGGCTTCCCCTCGCTGGGGTGTTTTGGTGTGGTTCCCTTGAGTCTGAAAGTGAATCGAGTATAAAGTTCAGTGGAGGGCTTGTGGTGCCAAGGAAAATATTTGTCTTCAAGTTGTTGAGGACCATAAAGCATGACATCATCACCTCATCTCTTCCTCTTTCTTCTCA
>NC_137917.1:3574516-3577016 GCF_963457725.1 Sprattus sprattus | reverse complement strand
GTAACACCAACCCACTCGATTTTCTTTTCTTTTTTGTCTTGACTCGCTTTTCTTTAGTCATTCTTTGTGTCATTCATTCATTCATTGTTTCTCTGTCACTCTTTTCCTCTCCCTCTCTCTCTCTCTGTTTTTATTGATGATGGTGACAGTCATGCCGGTGAGCGCAGGGAGCACTTCAGGATTCTGATCAGATTTCCACTGCAGACATCTGAGGCTTTCCCCTTTGCTGTGTGGGGTGTTTTCCCCCTTCACTGTGTGGGGTGACTGCTCCTGGCTGGCGGGAGAAGAGGCAGGATTTCCTCCATGAGATGGCAGAAGGGATCCCACTCCTAGCTCTCCTGCCCTGCCCTGCCCTGCCCCAGTGAGCCAAAGCTGGGTTGGATGATGGAGCGTGAGGCCAGTGGTGGTGGTGTTGCCAGTATGCCTCACCTCTGGCTCTAAATGTGGCTGTAGTGAGGGGGAAAAGGGGGGGGGGGGGTTGGGAAGGTGCCTCTTTCTCTCTTTCATTCGTTTTTCCCACAGGCTGGCTTCTCTCTCTGGCTCGCTCAGGCTCCACCCTCAGATTATGGCGCGGGGCTGTAGGGTGGTTGTGGTGGTGGGAGGTGGGGGTTGCTCCTGGTGGGTTTGGTATGGGGGGCATTCCAGAGTTCCAGCCAGGCTGATCGGTGATGGCTACTCCTCCCGTCCCTGAGGCCTGAGGTGATGTGTGCTGGGCCTTAAACAGCGGGGATGCCACCCCTGACTGGCACATCTCATTAATGTGGAGGGGAGGGGAGGGGAGGGGGGCAGAGGAAGCAAAGGAGGGAGGTGGGGGGGTGGGAGAGAGAAGTGGAGGAGGTTTCAGAGAGAGTGTGTGTGAAAAGAGCAGAGGATAAGTGCTTGAAGAACTTTGAGAGAGTTAGAGGGAGATAGAGAATGTATGGACGAGAAAGAGAAAGAAAGTAGAGAGAGAGAGAGAGAGAGAGAGAGCAACGGCAAGAAAGAGAGGGGGGAAGACAGCAAGAACTAAGAGGACACAGAGGAGCAGCAAGTATGTTTTGACGGCGTGACCTTTTCGTCGCTCCCAAAAGGGAACCTACTGTGTGAGAACTTTGAACTTTTTCACTCAGGAATGAGTTGGGACCACTCAACAACAACGGCAACAACTCACTAACTCCCCCAGCCACACAGACCCCCGTTACCTCCTCTGCAATGGCTTGGTCTGCGATAGCTGCGATAGAGCAGGATCTGAGAAACGTCCTCACTGACACGTCCTCAACGTCCTCAACTTCTTGTCGTTGTTGTTTCGCTGCCTTGTGTGTGTGGCCCTGTGTCGAAGTATAAATGTGTAACTTGTGTGTGTGTGCGGTAGGGAGACGTGTGTGTGTGGCAGTCCAGCAGACAGAGGAGGCTCACTGGCTCCATCCTCAGGCCTAGAGGAACTACAGCAGGCCAGAGAGCCCCCACGGGGCAGAGATGGGCAGCTGCACTGACACACACACATGAGGACGTGGGCATGACTACTCACAGATACACGCAGCTGCACAACTAGGCCACACTCGGAAATACACAACTCTCAATCTCTCTCTCTCTCTTTCCCTCTCTCTCTTTCTCTCTCTTTCTCGCTCAAACACACACTCGTTTGTGGGCTCCCTTCACCCTCTCACCACGCCTCTCTCTCTAGCTCTCTCTTTCTCTCTCTCTCTCTCATTCAATCTATCTGTGTGAGTGTGTGCTCGGTAGCATCTTCATCCTTTGTCAGGGGGTTTAGGATGGGGAGTATGAGGATGTTAGACAGGGTGTGACTAGAGGAGATTGTCCTGTTCCAGTGGATGATCCACCTGACTGCTTCTCTGATCCTGGATGGACCTTTATGGACCTTTTGGTTTGCAGTTGAACTAGTACGAGTGACTAAGATCCACGGTGCATAGCGCTGAAAACAAATAGCCAAGGGCTTGTAATGCACGGTGAACTTCAGCAAAGAACCTTGTAAAAAAAATCATCAATAAACAGGGAGGGTAAAAATGTATTACAGCAATATATGATTGGGCTGTCTGTCAACAATACAGAAAAATAAAATAGATACACATACAATACAGTTTAAGTAAAGTGAATAGAATATATCAGGGAGAGAGAAAGCATAAATATGTTAACAGAATTACCGCTATAACTGGTAAGTTTCCCTTGCAGTCTTGTGCCCTGAGTGTTGCTGGGTCCCATGAGTGTCTCTGTGTGATAACTCACGAGTTCTTTTTAATGGCTCGGAAAACATAGCGGACGCATTCACCCGCCACCCAAAAAAAAAGTAACATAGAACAATCATAAAAGGAACAAACAAAAGCTTTCCGAGCGCATGCAGGCTTGTGTCAATAAAAGTCTGGATTTACAGACATGTCGATTTTACGACCCCCTCGGAAGGAGGACCAACACTATCCACTTACTGTGGGCCGGCCACATAAAATGGCTTAAGTGTTTATGCGCTACAGCCGGTGGCATGGGTCTGCTCTCACAGCCCCCTCAT
>NC_137917.1:3564516-3569516 GCF_963457725.1 Sprattus sprattus | reverse complement strand
CTATTTCACTGATCTCTGCACTATATCCAGTCCATATTCATAGAGTTGTGTATGAACATGTGGAATGATTTCAGACAGATGAGGCCTTCACCTTATCCATTCTTGTGTTTGAAGAATTTAGACTAAAACCCAAACATCTGACAAATGTCCTGAAGTCACTGTTGCTAACAAAGGATTTACTGAAAATGATGAATTGAATGTTGTCATATGTTTGACAATATGAGTTTGATAATATAAAATGTCCAATTTATTCATTAAAACCCCCCCACAAAAAACACCCAGAATCCTGGACTCTGTCTCCCTTGAGCCTATGACAGAGTCCAGATCCTTGTCCGGGAAACATAAGTCAGCTTCACTCACAGGAGGGTTAGTCTGGGCCAGGCTGTTGGCCTTATCTACATCATCCTCTTGTGGATATTTCCAAGACATTTTTCCCCAATGGTTTTCCAATGGACTTGGCCAGCTTCATGGACAAGATACACTAACTTGATCTTTGCATCTAGGTGTTTTAAAAACAATATATCTAGTTGAAGCATTGCCAGAACCTAGACATTGGAATGTCTAGACAGGTTGTTTACATACCCATTGTTGATCATCAGCATGTCTGGGTATTTTTTTTGTGCTTCTGACAAAGCAGGAAAGAGGAAACCTATGGCCAGACCTTAGCAACGGCTTGATCCCAAGGAAACGACTGCCGCCTGGGCAATGGGCGAGAACTTTTACTATTTGATGGATGACACTGCTGAAAGAGGATTGATAAGCAGCTGTTTTGGCTGCCCCAGCGAAAAAGCCCTCACGAGGGAACAATGGCTGGGCCGAAACAGGAAGCGAGGATGCGCAGCCGTAAAACTGGTGTGGTGTGAGAAAAGACCGCCTGATCACCGCACTCAGCTGAAGTCGCAGAGGCTGTGAGTGTCCAGGCAAGGAAGGGTGTCGACTTTACAACGCAAACCACACAAAACCATTTCCAAGCACCGCAATGAGTTAAGAGAGAATAACCTGTCATAAATCATTATGTCATGAAGGGAAAAAGTTTCATTTGTTGGTTTGGTATGATTCTCCTTAAAAATAGGCTCTATTTACTTTCATAAAATCACGTAAAAGGCACAAATGTCTCCAGCTGTCATGTCACCCATATCTACAGCAGTGAGAGGCAGGAAAACCAGGAATTACTCCTTTTAGGTGCCACTGGAACACCAGCACAGAATCGTGTGCCAGGTGTTTGAGTTGAGAGGTGTACAGTGGGCATTCTGCCTCTAGTGGACAACACCAGGATCATGCGTTTGATTAGGTTGGAGGGCGCTAAAAAACGCTCAAACTCTCACGTCTTTGCAAGGAGGTATAGTCACTCTCATCTGCTGTGGATGTCAGGAATACCTCTTGGTAAAGTTTGTGGTGGACAATTCTATGAGCACATGTCTCTCTTCAGCTGAAAAACCTCACTGACAGCAACGGAAGGAGTGTGCCCGCTTTTTTGCCACCTGTGTTGGCTTGGGTATTAGTTTGACCTTGGGAGAGGCATTGCATTTATTAATTTAGCAGATGGTTTAATCCAAACCACACTTGCACAAATGTTGCCAAATATTTAGTAGTCTTATGTTGTAGTATATTTCAAAAAGCTAAATAAGCAATTTGTCTGCTAAAATAAATACAAATGAATACATACATAAATATCATTTTCTGTTTGCATTAGCTGCAATAACAGCCTTAAGCCTTATGAAGCGAGACAGTACTCTCATTGCATAATGTTCTGTTTCCATTCCCTTGGTAGAATGAATATAGGCTGATGGGATGGTGATCCTGGACTGTAGTGCCACTGATTGACTTTATAAAAAAAGGTGTTTTAGTTCTTGCAGATGAAACATATCCTTACAGCATGATGTCACCACTGCCATTTTCACGATTGGGATGGTGTTTCTTGAGGCATTGGCAGTGTTAGATTTACGCCAGATGTAGCACATTGAGAGCTCTGTTCTCATATGACCTTAAAACTTCCCCTCATATCTTAAGCAACCTCCATCCATGTTTTAGTGGGGATACTCTAGTCAGTCCATGTTTTAGTGGGGATATTCTAGTCTGTCCATGTTTTAGTGGGGATCTTTCTAGTCCGTCCATATTTTTGTGGGGATCTTCTTCAAACCCTCTTATACAGTTCAGCTTAATGGATTGCTCTTAAGATTGTGGAATTTTTCAGGCTGATGGCTGGACTGTGGTGGCCTCTGTAACTAGTTAATATTTCCTCGGATGCTTGGTTTGGGGGACAGCCTTTTCTATAAAGCATCTGAGTCGCGTGATGGAACTTCCACTTTCGTCTAATGGATCCAATGGTGCAAAATTAAGTCTTAATTTAATTTTTTTTTATTTTCCTCAGTTAAACATTTGAATGACTTTATCTCATTATAGTTAATTTCCTCTGTTATGACACAACCTGGCTGATGACCCATAGACAGAATGAATTTTATATCCAGAAGGAAATCTCTACTTTAACAACTTATAGGTAGTACCTAATAAGTTATGGTCAACTAAATGGTACCGCTGTGTCATTTGTGTATAATTTGTCATCTGCCTAATCTGGAACTCAAAATCACAGGGGGGTTGATATATATTTCAGTTTTTTAGTATGTTTATTTTTTAATGTTAGAAGATAAATAACTTATATTGCCTTTGGAGATATAGTAGAACATAAATGTGGGAAAATATGCGTGGGTATCTTTTGAACTTTCAAGGAGGGTAAAAGACTTTTGCAAGCCTCTGTATATCATCATTAGTAGCCTATGTGTGTTCTCTGGGCGTCAAACCCATGATGCTGGGGTTGTTAGCACCTTGCGCCAGCAGCTGAGGCACGGAGGCAGAGAGCCCAGTTCACGTCTCCTCCCTGGGGTTAGACTGTGCGAGGGTGAGGGTGACCTCTGACACTGGGTGTTCATGTAGGGGGCACTTCAGCTCTGGAAACCGGAGCCTCCCGTGTCCTTGCCCTCCTCCAATGCTTTGAGCATTGTCAACTCTGCCCCTTATGTCTACAAACGCAAACACAGACATGCAGCTAATGAAACACACCTATAACAGCATACACATACACATAGACACACATATGTATGTAGTGGATACTACACTTAAGTACTTGTGGACAGTGTGAAACATGACATGTGGACTCAGTGAAGCTAACATCTGCATAAACATACATACACGCACAGACACACACACACAAACACAAAAAAAGCATACACAAACACACACGCGCAAACAAAAGTGAGCTGTGATGTCCAAACATGCTGCTTGCCTGCACCATGATGCTTAGATGTTTAAGGAGGGCTTTTAATCAGGCCATGGTCTCAATTTCCTCTCAGTGTGTTCCTGTCCATCAACACTACCCCAAACCAGCCCCACCCCACCCCCCATCTCCCATAGTCCTGCAGGACTACAAACTGTAACACACGGCGAGCCTTTCATCTTCCACAATCTCCTATTAGACTTGCAAATATAAGTGGGTGGTGGAGGAGATTTTAGGAGTGGGTGGTGTGTGTGTGTGTGTGTGTGTGTGTGTGTGTGTGTGTGTGTGTGTGTGTGGGAGGGGTGCACACTGCAAAAAAAGGTGGGGGGTGGGGGGGTTTGGATTGGTGGTGCAAGGGAATACTTGTGTAACAGGCCAATAAATATCCAAGGTAAGTTTATTGGTTCTGAAGCATATTCGCCATTTGTTGGGAAACACTAAACCAAGGAAGGTTCCTGGCGAAGTGCTGGGGTGGTGCTCTTTTCTGGGTCAGTGGGAACACAGAGGAAATCCACTCTGACATTAACAGGCTGCCATCGGAAGTGTTGTTGGATTAAATGAACGTGGCGCTGGTAGGGAGCTGGTCCGCTGGGCCGCTGGCTGGTGGTGGTGGGAGTTCTGGAACAGGGAGGTTCTTGATTGAAGTGTATGTTGTGGGGTGGGGGTTTGCCGGGGTTGATTCGGGTAGGGTGGGGCGTATTTTTTTTTATTTGGCCCTGGAGGTTATAACAGGCCCAGATCCAGCATGTGACCCGGACCATGAAGGGTAGGTTGGAGTTTAATTGAGTTAATTTTTAAGTGGATTTTAGAGGACATAAAATTATTTTAAATCCAAAATGTTAATCAATGCTAAAACAAGTGGCATGTATCTCTGTCCAGTGCGACGGTGGTCAGAAGGTTACTTCTAAACCTCTGTCGTGAGAGAACGTCACTCCCAGACCCTTCTGGGACCTATGTGCAAACGACTGTGATTATCTCATGCGGGCTCTAGCGCTCTTATTAGATACCTCAGGGGGTCGCGACTGCAGGTTTGAATCCAGTGCAGGAAAGCCAATTCTTATGCAGGTTACACGTCTCACCTGTTTATTTCTTTAACATTCAGAGGTCATTTGTGTTAATCTTCTACAGTAAACTGAAAAGGTAAACCAGTATCACCTTTATATGGTCCCTTTGTAAGTTAGCCACATACCACAGTAAGTCCACTGTTATTTCAAATGTGAAGCATAGTGTTTATTCTAGTTGAACTAGGAGGTGGCTAGTTAGAGATTAGCTTGGCAAGAGTGTTGCTGGTGTCATTACACCAATTCTGACTTTATTTAACTGTTTTTAAGGGCAGCAACACTTAACATTATATCGCGATTAGCAAACAGACCGAAACTGTGATGGTAGCTCCAGGTACTGAGGCTTTGGGTATACATTTCGTACTTTTCTTTTTTTTTCTTTTCTAATGTTTGGTTCAAGTTTTCAATCATGCCCCGGGCACAAGGTGCGTCATGGAGCTGAGACCATGAGGTCTGGGACTGAAACACACATGGCCTGATGCAGAGGTTCCCTGGCTTATTTATTTATTTACTTACTTATTTATTTACGGCAGTAAAAGTGCCCTGCTCACATCAGTTCCCATTGGTTCTGGTTCTTCATCAGTGCAAGGTCCTGACACCTCAAATCCAGTTCTATGGCATCAAAATCAATTCTGAGTATCACCTTCAGACACTTTCTCCATGAAATG
>NC_137917.1:3557016-3562016 GCF_963457725.1 Sprattus sprattus | reverse complement strand
ATATACATTATTATTCTGAAGGATAGTACTGTCATTGACGTAGGTACATGACTGAAGATTTGTTTTGTTTGTGGACCCATTTGACTTGTTAATGAGTCAGTGTGTTAGTTGGCCCTGGCCTGAGCTGATCTCTGTGCCTCTAGCACACATCCATGCAGCAGTGACACAGAGCTGTGCACACTCCCCTACACTAAACTCTCACCCTCTTCTTGTTTCTCCTCTCTCTCTCCTCTTCTCACCCTCTCCTCTCCTCTCCCTACACAGTGCTCTTTCTTTCTTTAGCAGGACCTAGATTACAGACCTGCCTGTGGCATTGCTTGGATATCAGAGTAACAGAGTAATGGCTTGGCACGAGAAGACTCTCCCCTTTAATTATCTCTGGCCAATTTTGTTAGGCCTAGTTCTTCTTCTTCTTTTTTTTTTCTCTTTCTTTTTCTCCCCCCTGCTCAGCTTGTCCTTCTCCGTCCTCATCTTTTTATCCCCCCACCTCCTTCTGTACTCTGTGCGCGGCGGCTGCCATTTTCACCCCTTTCATCTCTTGTTCCCAGCTGACTGGGAGCCGGTGTGAATTTGAGGGTACGGTGAGCTCAGAGAGGCTAAATGACACGCTGCTGCAGCGAGCCTCTTACACGCCACCCTTTTCTTGTAATAAGAGTTCAGAGCTCGCAGGCGAACAGAACACACACACACACACACACACACACACACATACACACACACGCACACGCACACGCACACGCACACGCACACTCACACACACACACATACACACACACACACACACACCATCCTCACACACATCCACACACACACACACACACACCATCCTCACACACATCCACGATGCAGGAACACACACCCTCTCCTTCATTCAGCCTCTGTGATTCACACTGAACATGTCAAAACAGTCACCTCTCTCCCCACTACAAAGCCGGGGCTGCCTGTTCTTCCCTCCCGAGGAGGGCTGTTTCTGCCAAGTGAATGGGTTATTGATACTCCGGCAGGGGTGGTGACAGTGAACACTTAATGTGCGGTTATTACTCCACGGCAGCACGCCACAGCCCATTTTAAAGGAGGATGAGGTTGGGCTTGTGGTGGCAGAGGGAAGAGGCGCGCATATTTCAGCAGAGGTGAAGTTTTGGTCACACTCGGACGCCATCCGTCAGCACTCTGTAGTGGAATAGCTGTGAATATACAGAGCTGGGAAATGGCAGATTCAGATGGGTTGGGTTCAAAGTCCACACAAATTCCCCAGACTCAAGTTTCACAATTGTTACAGTGGATAGGTGTGATTTTCTTCTTTTGTTTGTTTCATTTGATATTTTTCCAGTATTTTTCATGTGGCCACATTCTTTGACAGGATCTTCAGTGAGGGGATTGAAATCATTTAAAATCATCCCAGCTTCATTTTCACTATGTTGGTATCTATTATGAAATACTGGGTGTGGTAAATGTACAGTACTGTGCAAAAGTTTTAGGCAGGTGTGAAAAAATGCTGTAAACTAAGAATGCTTTCAAAAATGGAAGTGTTAACAGTTTATTTTCATCAATTCTTCATAAATTAACAAAATGCAGTGAAGGAACAGAAGAAAATTCTAAATTAAATCAATATTTGGTGTGACCACCCTTTGCCTTCAAAATAGCATCAATTCTTCCAGATACACTTGCGCAGTTTTTGAAGGAACACGGCTGGTAAATTGTTCCAAACATCTTAGAGAACTAACCACAGATCTTCTGTGGATGTAGGCTTCCTAAAATTCTTCTGTCTCTTCATGTAAACCCAGACAGACTCGATGATGTAGAGATTAGGGCTCTGTGGGGGTCATACCATCACTTGCAGGACTTTCTGTTCTTCTTTAAGCTGAAGATAGTTGTTAATGACATTGGCTGTATGTTTGGGGTTATGTTCCTGCTGCAGAATACATTTGGTGCCAATCATACGCCTCCCTGATGGTATTGCATGATGGATTAGTATCTGCCTGTATTTCTCAGCATTGAGGACACCATTCATCCTGACCAAATCTCCAACTCCACCTGCAGAAATGCAGCCCCAAACTGGAAAGGAACCTCTACCATGCTTCACTGTTGCCTGCAGACTCTCATTATTGTACCTCTCTCCAGCCTCCGAACAAACTGCCTTCTTCTACAGCCAAATATTTCTAATTTTGACTCATCAGTCCAGAGCACCTTCTGCCATGTTTCTGCACCCTAGTTTCTATGTTTACGTGCTTAGTTCAGTCACTTGGCCTTGTTTCCTTGTCGGGGTAGAGCTTTTTGGCTGCAACTCTTCCATGAAGATCACTCCTGGCCAGACTTCCCCAGACAGTAAATGTCTGTACCTGGGTACCACTGGTTTCTGCCAGTTCTGAGCTGATGCCACTGCTTGAAATCTTCCGATTTCGAAGGTAAATAAGCTTGATGTGTTTTTCATCAGCTGCATTAAGTTTCCTTGGCTGAACACTGCGTCTACGATCCTCAACGTCTTCTTCAAAAGAGCTGGAACTGCACATTTTGAAACCCCTGTCTGCTTTGAAATCTTTGTCTGGGAGAGACCCTGCTGATGCAGTATAACTACGTTGTGTCTTGTTGCTGTGCTCAGTCTTACCATGTAAATGGATACAAAATAAACATTTATTGTTTACATTTTTCAAAGCATTCTTAGTTCATAGCATTTTTTCACACCTGCCTAAAACTTTTGCACAGTACTGTATGTATTATGCAGAGGTGTGTGTGTGTTGATGTGTGTGTGTAGTATTATGTTTGAAATGTGTGTGTGTGTGTGTGCGTGTGTGTGTGTGTCCATGGGTCCATGCAGGTGCGTGTGCTCAGTAGCGTTAGGAAACAATGACTATGCTGTGCTGGAGGACACAGAGAGGGACACTCTCTACTGTAGCCGGTGTGTGAGTGCCCGTGCAGCCCAGTTCTCTCTCTCTCTCTCTCTCTCTCTCTCTCTCTCTCTCTCTCTCTCTCTCTCTCTCTCTCTCTCTCTCTTGTTTCCCAGGCTCGGTGACTCGGCGGCCCGGCCAAACCCAGTCCCTGCAGAATGACCTCTGACATGTGGGGGCCCAGCCCACTTTGAGCTCATAGGTGATGACGCAACCCAGGAGCAGGAGGAAACACTCCGAGGAGTCGTCCGTCCACCGTTACTCATATGGCCCAAGCCTACGGTCCCCACCACAGAGAGGGGGAGAGCCCAGGAGATGACCAACACGTGACCAGTGAAGGTGGGGCACTGGAGTTGGTCCTTGTCCCTCATGCCACAGTCTCTGGACCACACACTGTTGTTTAAGGGGCTGGTAGACATGGAACTTGCAGCTTCACTTTAGGAAGTGGTGCTTAAATGGATGTGAGTCAGTCAACGTTAAGCCCAGTGTCTCCACTCCAGTTGGCTTTGGGTGAATGTTTGCTAACTGACTACACCTCATCATAATGTCTAGGTTGCTGGGTGTCAGTGAGTGTGTATGTCTGTGTGTGTGTATGTCTGTGTGTGTGTATGTTTGTGTGTGTGTGTGTGTGTGCATGTGTGCGTGTGTGCATGAGTGTCCAATCCTATGGGTGTCTCTACCTCAGCAGCACCAGCAGCAGCGTTCTCTCTCTCTCTGGTCCTCAGACGTCTCTCTCCCCTCTAATTAGCCCAAACGAGGCCCCCGGGCGAGGTGAGACCTTGAGCGGATGGACTGATGGATGATGATGGGGTGGGTGGTGGACTCGTCCCGGGTCTTTCCCCTTCCATTCCCACTCCCGTCCACAGCCACGGCCACCCCGCCCTGCTCTCCGCTCCCCTCTCCCCCTCCACTGAGGGCTCCCTGCTGGGCCTGGCTGCCACCAGGCTCCCCTCGTGTGACTGAATCCAGACTCAATGACCGGATCCCTCCAAGCCCACTCGCCCTAAGCAGAATGCCACAATTATGCGCTCACGGCCTGGGTTACATCATGGCAGCCATTTGTAGTCATCAAGCGTTGCCAGACTTTAAGATCTTCATGGGCTCATTGAGTAGAACCACAGAGAACACAGAGTCAGATGATGCAGTTCCGTGTCCTTGATGGTCACAGAGTTGCAGTGAACATCCAAGAATTTGTTCAAACCTATTTCATTGGAAATGTCTGTGAGGCCTTTCTTAAAAAAAACAATACCTCCGCTCCATGAGAAAATGGACTAATGCTAATGTGAAAAACCTTTCCCTTTTTTTGCGCTTGGATGAACTCTTGTTCACCTGCCAGTTAAACTCTTTCACTCCTGAGGACTGGAATTCTGGAGCTGGAACAGAGCAGAGGGGAACATGGGATGGAGGGGTCGCCCAGATGGACAGACAGACGGAACTGCCGACGGAGCGGACGGTGGCTCCCTCCCCGGCATGGCAGACGTTATGTACTACCTCGGAGACCCCGGCTTGCATCTGGAGGCCAGCAGCGCCGTGGGTGAGGTCATCCCTCCGCCTCTCCTGCGTGACCCCGGACGAGCGCAGATCTCCTCTTAATCACACGTCCGTCTTCATAAGCTCCTCTTCTTATTAAATCGCTTACCCGCTCTATTTAGGAACTATAAATCATCATTTGTAATATACAAGTGTGTGTGTGTGTGTGTGTGTGTGTGTGTGTGTGATAGGTGCTGGAGGGGTGGGGGTGATCAGATAGGGGCCTTCTCCATTACATCCCCCAGGAGAGGAGCAGAGGAGGCCACAGCAGCTCCTGGAGCAGACATGGGGAGGCTGCAGAGGGGAGCCGGCCGAGCGCAGGACAGGAGGGGAGAAGCCTGTCTGATCAAAGAACAGCTGGGTACCGGATCGCCAGGCTCTACTATATTTTTTTCATGGGATGAGCTTTTCATCTGGACAGGCTTTACATGTGGACGAGTGTGTGTGTGTGTGTGTGTGTGTGTGTGTGTGTGTGTGTGTGTGTGTGTGTGTGTGTGTGTGTGTGTGTGTGGACACTGTACAAGTGCATCTAAGTGCACTTGTATATATGTAAGGTATCCATATGCATGTACTGTATATGTGTGT
>NC_137917.1:3502016-3544516 GCF_963457725.1 Sprattus sprattus | reverse complement strand
GAGGAAGGTGCTTGTTTGATAGGATTTATGGAGGCACATAAAACTGCGTTTATTTTGCTGGAAGGGCAGAGCGGTGAGGGGGCTGTGAAAGAAGGGGGTGCTTCGCCTCTGCCTTCATTTAAGTGCCCACTCCACCCCTGCTAATGTGATGGTCTGATCCACCTGCCAGGCAGAGGACCGTGCCAAAAGTGAGGAACAGGGGAGGGGTAAGGGAGGACTGGAGAAGAGGTGTGCGACAGAGAGGTCACCTGCTGTTCAAATGTAACACACACATGTGGATGAATAGAGAACACACCTATGGATGCACAAAGAACAACTCTAACGCTTCACTTCACATCTTCACTTTATGTAGAAGATGCTTCACTTTCTCTCTCTTTCTTTCTTTCTTTCTCACTCACACACACACACACACATACACACACATCTGCAGAACACACCATTTTCCCCAACCACTTTTCTCTGTAGCATCTGTCGTCCTCCCCTCCCTGCCTCTGGAGTTTGCTGGCTGGACTGTGCAGAGAGGAAGCGTCTGGCCAAGGCATCCTCTAACCCACAGAGGAAGAGCCAGCTCAGGAGACCTCTCAGGCAAGTCTCCCTGGTTTCCCGTCTCTAACAGGAAGTTTCGGGCTACCGTGAGTGTGTTCTCTTGTCTCTGGTGAGTAATTACACGCCAAACTCTCCCCCGGTGGATGTCCAGGTGGAGCTGGCTCTCCTCATCCACCTTGCATACAGACCACTCGTTTAATCCAGATGCGATGGGAAAGCAGTTTTGGAGTACCTCACCCCAATTATCAATGTTATTTCAAATCCACGGTACTGCAGACTCATCAAATGAATATGTTGTTAAGCAAGGTTTTAATTGTACAAAAACAGTAAGTTCACAATTTTGCAATTGTGTTTTATGGATGGAGGCTTACTTGGCGTATTATATTTAATGTAGTCTTTGCGGTTTCCGTCTCTGAAGCCCATCAGGTGGTTATGAAGGAAATTTATGGTTGAAAGGTTTGTACCTTTATACGGAAATTATGTTCCAACAAATGTTTATCTGTGACCACAGGAGGTGATTTTATATCTCCCAGACGACTGTGGTGAGGGGAAAACAGAGAGAGACATTTTAATTTGACGTACTGCCTTTGATTTAACAGAGAAGGTTCCAGAATCCATGTGTTATAAGAGTTCTAGTTCCTGCTAATAGCTCGCTGTTTTTTTTATTTCTTTCATTTTTTTAAAGGGATATAGGGATGTTTTCATTATCCTGATTCCTCCGACATTTGGATTTGTTTGGATGACTTTTTGGCTGGGAAGAAAAGGCGCAGTTGATAGCTCAGCCGCCGCTGTGACAGGAGCCATCCCTCAGAGCCGCACAACGGCAGCGAAAGCGGAAGCCGGCTAACCTCTGTGTCCAATCCACCATCCATCACGCCATTGTTTAACCTCAGCCACACTGACAAAAGAGGCCAATTACTCCTCCTAATGAACAAAATAAATATGTCCTCACATTAGGCTCCGTTAAGATCTCTCCCTCCCTCTCTCTTCCCCCCCACCCTCTCCAGATCTCTCTCCCAGCGCTCCGTCAGTCTCATTGATTGCCCTGAGCCTCACCACTGAAAGAGCGCCACCCACAGTCTACCCAGAGGCCCAAAAGAGCATGGTGCTCTTTAATGAAATGCCCCTGTGAACTCAATATGACAACCAAATAAAGCAAACTATCGTGTTCCAGAAGGTTCTCCACTGTTAAAAGTGAGTTAATTATTCTTAATCATTGTAACAAGGCCTCGTGAAGGGCTTCCTCATGCGTGCGGTTGGAGAGTGTTGGTGGAGGGAGATGGATGTGTGTGCAGGGGGAGCTCGGAGCCGAGTGGGTGCCATATGAAAGGAGCGAGCCCAGTACCATGAGGTCACTCCATCAGATGCTGGGGCTGCATCTTCCAACACAGCAACCACAACCACACACTCTCTCTCACACACACACACACACACACATACACACAAGCACATGTACGCACTTACACGCACACACACACACACACACACGCACACACACACACACACACACACACACACAAACACACACATACATACGCACATGCACATGCACATGCACATGCACATGCACATGCACATGCACATGCACATGCACATGCACATGCACATGCACATGCACATGCACGCACTCGCACTCGCACTCGCACACACACACACACACATACGCACATGCACATGCAACCACTTGCACGCACCTACACACACACACACACGCATGCACACACGCACATGCATGCACTTGAACACACAAACACACGCACGCACGCATGCACGCACGCACGCACGCACGCACGCCGAACGCACGCACGCACGCACGCACGCACGCACGCACACACACACACTCACACACCTGCACACCTGAGGCCTTAGTCATAGAGGGCCCCTGCAGCTCCTGAAAACAAACACCTCCAGTGGCTGTGCTCCCCGATGGCTTTCGGTACCATGATCGATTGCCACTGAAGGAGAAATTCCACTGGTGCCATTACATCACCACAGCACTGCCTAATCTGGCAGACCGTTAACAGACCCATAACATAACCAATAATCTATTTACATGCTCACTTCAAAAGCTAAACTAAAGTTGTACAACCATCCCTTACCTAGGCAGGTCCTATACCTGCTTTTATTTCCGCTTTTGGTCTTATTAGCATTTGAGTCATTTCCAGGTGTTCAGTGTTTACGGCCATTTTTTCCCTTTAAAGCACAATAAAGCCTGAGAGGTCCAATTAAAAGGACAGGGGAAGGGTGTGTGTGTGTGTGGGGGGGGGGGGGGGGGGGGGGGTTGGGGCAGTTGAAGGTGGGGGTGGGAGTTGGAGTTTGAAGGGGTGGGGGGGTGGGGGCTGTTTATTAGATAGCAAATAGACGGCAAGGGGGTTTATGATGTGGAAGGTCATTGTTGGTTAATAAGTGGCCTCATGAGTGTGGGCAGGTGCTCTGTTAACACCTCCTCTTTACTCGCCTGGCCACAGGACCCATTCATCAGATCCGTGTTAATGAAGGCCATAGAATTAATAGGTGGGTGGCAGAGAAAGGCCCCCGAGAGTTAATCAATGCAAGCCTGTTTGGGGAGGATGGAGAGGGGCGAAAGGGGGACACCAGGCTACCGGTGGTGGTGGTGGGAAGGCTACCCTGGATGGGAACCTGGTGGCCTTCATGTGGGCTCGCTCTGTGTTGGGGAAGAGGTCATGGAGTTGTTTGCAATGGAGACATGGAGAGAGAGAGAAAGAGAGAGAAACTGAGAGAACACAGATATTTATCTGAATTTTGGAAGATTGAGTGACAGATGATGGTTTCAGCAAGAACAGTTTTGCACTGGTGCTATTCTCTTCTCCTATGTGAAGTTAATACATTACGAATCCAGGCTTTTCGATCTCTACTTTCTGACCATCCATTCATCCATCCATCCATCCATCCATCCCTTTCTTCACCCATCCAACTCATCATGCATCCATCCATCTGTTCGTCCAATTCTTCTTTTTATGGATCTCACCCTCCTGTCAGATAGTCTCTTCTTGCCTTCCCTTTACCGGGTACAATCTCCTGCCTGAGCCCATGCGTTTATCATGACACAGCACTCCTCCTCTCACTCCTCTTCTTCTCTCCTTCTCCTCGGGAGTCTTCTGTGATCTGGTTTTCTGGGCTTGAGCCTCCTGACCGTGCTCATAGACGCATCCACTTACCTCTGGCCTTATCTGTGTTTAAAAGGGGCACTGTTGACTTTCCGCTCTTCAAAGGAGGAATATTGGTAGTCTGCTGCTAATGGGGTATCCGGGAGGGCTACCGTCCTGCGCCTCGTCATGCTCCTGTCAGACCTGACATTCTGGTCTGGGCTGTTTAATGTCTCTCCCCCCCCCCACCCCTCACACAGCAGCTCCATCAGCTATCAGGCTAAGCAAATATAGCACTTAGCCATTAACATTTGCATCTAAAGTCAACATTTAACTACATTTGAATGAGTCATATGAATGGGCAAATGTTTGTTGTATTGTGTGCGTGAAATGAGATGTCTAATAGGACAGGTGAGATGGATCTGTTCAACCAAAACACTTCTCTATTGAGTCTTGAGGTAAAGTGTTGGCAGAACCAGTTCTTCACTAGTTGTTGTTGTACTTGGTTGCAGTGTATACACATCAAGCCAATGTCTAACATCCATGAAATGGAGGTCTTAACAGGTTGTGACTCCTCCCGCTGAAAAAGGAGGAAGAGGGGGAGGAGGAGGTGGAAGAGGAGGAAGGGAGGAGATGAGAGGACCATGTGAACGAGACCCGGTGAGTAATCATGCCCGGAGAAAAAGTTACGAGCGGACGAGTGCATTTCCTCTTCCCGGCGAGCAGGTTCAAGTGTTCCTCCACGGCCACAGTGTCTGTGTGTGTGTTTTTTCAGGTTCAAGGGCTTGATATTTATCGTCAAGCTCTTCTATCCTGCTTATCTTTCGCCAGAGGAGGGGAGGCTGGTAAGGTGTGTGTGGTGGTGGGACAGAGTAGAGAGTTGTGGAGTGGGGGGGGGGGGGGGTAAGGATGTGAGACTGGGCTGGAAAGTAAAGGGGGGTGGGGGAGTGTGGGGGAGGGCTGTACAATGGTTAACTGAAAGGAACCATTCTTTTATTCAGCAATTAACCCCATCCAGGTAAATAATACTCTGTTGTGCAATAGAGACGTCGCTCTTATGCGTGGAAGGGGGAACCGGAGCCCACTTCAAACGGCGGGGCCGCTCCACTAAACGATGACAAGATGCTGCAGAGAGCACTTTTCACATAGTATAGAATGCAAAGGATTGTGTTTCAGTGTACTGTACTAAAGGGAGAAAGAGAGTGCGAGAGGGAGAGAGAGAGGGAGAGAGGGAGAGAGAGAGAGAGGGAGAAAGGGTTGCAGGAGAGGGGGGAAAGCTCCAGTGATAGCACAGATAACAGGTCTGGATGCACTTACCTGGCTGGAAACCCGATCTTATTATTTTAAATTCTGAGGCTCAGGCGCTTCTGAGTGGTGGAGGAGGAGGAGAAGGAACTTTTTGGAACGGAGGAAAGAAAAAAGGCCCTTAAGTGTGACAGTGAGTGGGGAGGGGTGGGGAGGGGTGGGAGGAGGTGGAGGAGGTGGTGGTGGTGGTGGTGGAAGGGAGGGGGGTGCTGGCCTGCCTGCTTGCTCTATCTCTCCCCCCCCCTCCTCCTCCTCCTCCTACGATGCTGGCTCGCTCGCTCTCACACTCCAAATATGTGTGAGACATAGATATGTTCATCCTCGTTTCTCATGACCCAAGTCTCCCTCAGGACACCCACACCCACACACACACTCACACACACACACACACACACACACACACACACACACCCCCACATACACGCACACACACGCGCACACACACGCACACACACGCGCACACACACACACACACACACACACACTCACACACACACACACACACATTTATATATACTCACAATCTCAATTGTATAAAATACACAATCTTAAACAGTCACATAAGCAAACATATATAGATAGAACCACCTAAACACACACACACACACACACACACACACACACACACGCACACACACAGGCATGTGCATACATTCTCTCCCAGGTCATCAGCTGTTGGGGTAGGAGAGTTGTAATTACTGTTGATCAGGCCACTACTCCCCGGACTAGATCCGTGGTGAAACAGGGGAAATTCTGACATGGCGAACGTGAGAAATGCAGAGATTTGTGGCGTGGTGTGGTGTGGAGCGGAGCGCTGTCTCCAGGCTTCACTCAGAGAGAAGGGGGGACCCCATCTTCCCCTCACACCCCCAGTACGAGCTCTGCTCCTCGGGGTCCTCTTCTCCCACCAACCCCCGAAGAGCACTGCAAACAGGAGCAGAGGAGAGAAGAGGAGAGGAGGGAGAACAGACATGAGAGAGGCAAGAGAACATAGAGGAGGAGAGGGTGTGAAGAGAAGAAAAAGAGAGGATAGGAGTAGGGAGTGGAAGATGAGAAAGGTGCTGAGGAAGCAGGAGAGAGGAGGAGAGGAGGAGAGACTAGAAGACAAGAGGCAAAGGGAGAGGAGTGGAAGGGGGAGCAGTGAGAGGGACGAAAAGGGGTAGAGGAGAAGCCAGGGGAGTACTGAGAGACAAGAAGGAAGGAGAGGGTAGGGTAGAGTAGGGAGAAAGGGAGGGAGGGAGGAGAGGAGAGTGGAGTCCCACAGGCCTGTGTTGTGGAATGTGCCACCCCTGGATCCAAAGGCCAAACAGCTTTCCCCTCTCGTCAGGACAAGGAATGCTGCTTGATGCTGGGCAAATGCCCCCCCATCTACCCCCACTCAGCCTGCCTTCATTCTTTCCCTCTCATCGTTTGTCTGTCTTTTACCCTCCATCTTTTTCACTCTGTCTCCCTCTGTGTACCTCCCCTCTTCCCTCCATTCCACCTCTCTGCCTCACTCATTCTGTTATATCCATCTGTTTCTCTCTCATTCTGTTATATATCCATCTGTTTCTCTCTCATTCCGTTATATATCCATCTGTTTCTCTCTCATTCCATTATATATCCATCTGTTTTTCTCTCATTCCGTTATACATCCCTCTCTGCCTCTCTCATTCCGTTATATATCCCTCTCTGCCTCTCTCATTCCATTATATATCCCTCTGTTTCTCTCTCATTCCGTTATATATCCCTCTCTGCCTCTCTCATTCCATTATATATCCCTCTGTTTCTCTCTCATTCCATTATACATCCCTCTCTGCCTCTCTCATTCCGTTATATATCCCTCTGTTTCTCTATCATTCCATTATATATCCCTCTCTGCCTCTCTCATTCTGTTTGTATCCTTCTGTTTCTCTATCATTCCGTTATAGATATCCTTCAACGTTTCTCTTTCCATACAGCCCCCCCCCCCCCTTCCTTGCTCGAGCTCTATACTGCATTCTCTCTCCATTTCGCCTTCATTACATTTTGCTGTCCTTCATGTCGTTTCTTATGGAGGGGGTTGGAGGCCTCAGAAAATATGCACTTAGCAGTTGCGTGGTTCATAGACTGGCAATCAGGGCAAACTCAAGTGTAGACTAGGGTCCAAATGTCGTTCCCCCCCTTCCCTTGACAACCTTCTACTGTACATTTGTCATTTTACAACAAACATTCATCATTTAAATTGAGCAAGAAACACAAAACCTACTGGTAAGGGGAAACGGATTAGGTTACACACAAGGAAGGGGGGAAAAGCATGAGTGATGCAAACAATAACAATCGTAATTTATTTTTTCTTTAATGAAAAATACTTCACACCGAGTTTGGACATGTGGAATAAACAATCCGGTCAGCGAAATACGTCGGGCGATCTTTCAGTTGTGGCTCGCTCGCTCGCACGGTCAGTTTTTTCGCCCGACTGCCGTCCGGACACAAGAGGCCTGCGTCACTGGAATTTGTTTCTGCTTCATCTCGACACATTCTTGAGAAGCACGCAGCTGTGAAACTGCTGTGTAAAGCAACGACGAGTAGCAGAGTTTTATTTTTCAACAAATTGCAAAATCCGTGGGCCGCCACCAGGATTTTTGTTTTTCATTTTTTTCTTTGCGAAATTGCAGTTTCTTAAACATTGGTTGTAAAAAGTGCTGTTCAGCATAAACATCCTGACTAAGCACTCCGACTCTCAACAATATTACTTTGGCTGCGTGTTTGTTCATTCTCTGCGGCCAACACAACAATACGACAACAAATCAGATCCAGGTGAGGGAGGCTGCTCAGAAACCATTTTGTTCCATTGGTTTGCTTCATGTTGACGGCAGTGTGCTCTCTCCTAACCTATATCCTTCTTATTCCTGCTTTGCATCAGCCAGTAACCTCTACAACGACCTGACAAGATGCCGTTTCGGAAAATGACAGGCGGGAAAATTATGAGGAGCTAAAACCAGCCTTGAGTACACTTACGTGAATTTGACCAGGGCGTTCACCCCCCCACCCCTGAATACATACTCACTCACATACTCACTCACACACACACACACACACACACACACACACACACGCACACACACACACACACACACACACCAAACCCAACTAGCTTATGCAGTTTATTATCTAATCACAGAGGCTCCGGAGAGGTAGACTTGGCCAATGGACCCAAACGACATGGCCAATAGAGCACCCAACAGACTGTGTCATCTCAGCCCAAAACCCCAGCCGAATCAAAAACAAACACACAGCCTGCGCTGCCTGGGCCGGAGATGGAGGGATGGATGGATGGAAGGAGGGAGGGAAGAGCAGAGGGGGGCGGAGGGGTGCAGCTGGAGAGGTCGCTGGGGGTGATGTGGCGAGCCAGACAGTTTTCAGGTCAGGAAGAATGCCTGTTTTTTTTCTTTTTTTTCCTCTCCCTTGTCATGTTTGTTTTTTATGCTCTTGTTATTTTACAACTGGCCCCTGTAAGGACACATCAGCTTTTCTCTCCACCCCTTTCTCCTCCCCATGTTCGTCTTTGCCAAGGCCAGGAACTGTAGCAATTACACAATTACTACCTCAGCGTGGGCATTTGTTAGGACCCCACTTGTTCAGGCTAATAGTCACTCGTGTTCTGGGACCGAACGCTCAGGGATAGGGTGTCCTACCAGTTAGTGGGGAAGGATTAGAATGTTCTCTTCTCTTCTCTTCATTCTTTTCTTTGCTTTTCTTATTGTCCACTGGCAACAATTCAGTGGCTTGACCTTTATTTTGCACGAATCACTCTTAAGTGGCCGTGTGAGGGCTGGGTGCAGTGCTCCTGTTTTGTCTCTCGTCTACTGCAGCAAAAAAGGCAGTCATTTAACAGGGTGTTAATTTCCAGGTGCTGGTCACCTCCATGTGCTAATCCACCAATGAAATTGCTGCCGTAAAAGGCCACGACGGGCAGTGGGGTCGTAAGATGTCTGGAAAGGTGAAGACAGGATGAAAAATGTGACACAGTCATTTTTTTTAAACTGAAGGAAATTGAAAGGAAGAAAAAAGAAAATCTTGTTTATCCATTTGTTTATCCACAAACTTTGTTTTGGCCGAGGATATACAAAACGACAAGAAACATAGCTGAAAGCATAGTGTAGTCTGACTCTTTTATGAGCGTTCCTCTGTAATTGTGGACTCCATTGTGGACTTTCCTCTGTAATTGTGGAAACAGTCACACCAGCATGATAACTTCCCTGACCAACCCCCCCCCCCCCCCCCCCCCCCCACACACACACACACACTCACACACACACACTCACACACTCACACACAGTCCCCCTTCACAAAAGAGACAACAGGCAATTAAGCGGCAACCCTTCAGTCAATCCCGCGCCTTAATGAAAGTCCAGTCTTTCCCTGTGCCTCAGGTGACTCGGGGGGGTGGGGGGGGCGTGATTGCATCTGAGCGCTGAACAATTACACTGTCACAATCAAAGGAAACAGACTTTAAATGGGCCGTCAAGCCACACGGGGAGCTAATAAGCACTCATCTCTTTTCCCACCGTGTCACAGAGGGCCCCCGCTCTGGCCTTTGTTCTGCTGATCACCTGCGCCTAAAGAGATTGGCTCTCCTCTCCTCTTCACTCCTCGCCTGGACGCTGCACCTCAGGCACTCACTGCTGCTGCTGCTCTCAAACCAGGCTGGGAAGAAGACCTGGGGGCGTGCGAAGAGCTCGGGTGATATCCATGGTGACATGCGAGCGCCAAACTTTATTTCCACTTACACTTAACTTTGCACCACTACACATTGTTCTTTTCTCCTTTGCGTGTACTTTTTATTGTATGTGTGTGTGTGTGTGTTTGTGTGTGTCTTTCTTTATGTGTTAAGCACTGGAATAATCTCTATGTGTCTTTTAAACTTTTTAAAAACGATTGTATTTTACATTTTTGTGTTTTGATAGGTTGTATTTACACACTTCAGGTAGTTCCTTTGTTTACCCGGCGCCCCAGAAGGCATGTCAGGTAGACTGCTGATCTAAAAATGTCCTGCCCAGCTGGAACCTAATCCCTATCCCTATAGTTTATAGCCTCATTACCTGCACTCCCTACGGAAGGCTCTGTGCATCTCTGCGTCTTTCCTTTTTCTAATGCTCTGCAGACATGGAGTTTCTTCTCCTCCCTTTTGCACGAGTTTAATACCTGTTCCATGTTTGAAATCAATTAAAGGCCGAGTGGTAATGAGAGAAGACACTGAGGGAAATGGGAGAAGGCATCCTGTAGTTTCTCTTCCCCCCCGGTTTAATGATTTGCCAGAAGCCTCTGCACATGGCATGGCTGGAATGTTTGTCTCCCCGTCCCAAACCGCGAGAGCCATTGTGTTCAGAGACATGAAAGAAAGAGAGGGAGAGAGTGGTACAGAGAGAAAAAGATAGATAGATAGATACATAGAGAGAAAGAGAGATACATAGAGTGAAAGAGAGAGAGATATAGATACATAGAGAGAAAGAGAGATAGAGAGAAAGAGAGAGAGATGTGCTAAGCTGTGGGCCCAGATACTGCGTGTGTATAGAGAGCTCTGGCCGTACTTACTGATCAGTGTCCTTAGTGGAGAAGATTATGATTTCACATGATCAAGCACTACTTCCATCATCTCAGGGATCAGGACTCCTGCATGAGACCCAGGAGCAGCTGCATTTATTTTACCTGATTTGTCAGTGCATGGGTAATGGGTGCTATTTTTGTTTTATCAAACATCTACAGGTCTCTCTCTCTCGCTCTTCCTCGCCCAGTCTCCTTCTCCATATCTCTCTCTCTCTCTCTCATTTTTTCCTTGGCTATCCCAGGGACACCCCATTCATCCATGTTTTATTAAACTTCAACGCTCTCAAAGACTCATTTCCTCTGGCTGGGTGTTTCCTGCGGCTCTTAGCACCGTGAGCAGCATGGAGCTAGCTGGGCCAGCCCAGACTGGGCCCTCCACCCGGCCCAGATAGGTGGGGAAGGGGTGGGGTGGGGGTGGAGGCGGAGGTGGATGGTTGGGGGTTGAAGTGTTTTGGAGGATAAAGAGACATGGTTGGAGAAGCACCCCACCTGTGGTGCAGGGGTTCTTCAATAACCAGCTCCCACACACACCACCCCCCACCCCACCCCCAGACACATGTACTCACACAGAAACAAACACACACACACACACTGACAAAATCCCCCGTTTTGCTGGGTCGCCTTGTGGCAATAGGAGCAACCTAAGTCTTCAGGAAGTGCTAGTTAGCCTTATCTAATCCAGCTAGTGGCTAGGATTAAACTCCTGCCATTTTGTTGACTCCTGGATGAGGCTGTAAACTGACACAAGATGTTTAAGCTGCTTACCAGATTATATGCAGTTTCACCAAATAATGTTGCTCTGTTGGTTTTTGCAATGTGTTTGAATCTTTAGTTTGTGTATTGGGTAAATTCCACAGCTAAATTCTTGAAAGATATTTTGGGGACACATTTTTCTCAGGCACACATTCTGTTGTGTTTATAAAGAGTATACACTTGTAAATGTGTGTGTGTGTGTGTGTGTGTGTGTGTGTGTGTGTGTGTGTTTGTGTGTGTGTGTGTGTGTGTGTGTGGTGTGTGTGAGACTGTGCCCTTGCTTATGGAGTGAATTAAAGGCAACTTAAGCGAATTTTGAAACATGTACGGAACATCTAACATTATTTTCATGGTCTCTAAACGAACCACTTGGGGTACTTCTTGGCAAAGTAATTTTGACATGTTTTCTTTTTCTTTTCGAAATGGTGAACTTTGCAGGCTGGGCCGAAAACCTCTGCCATGAGGGAGGGTGGCCAAAGTGTGCAGCCCCATTACCTGCACCTAATAGCTAAACACGAAGCACACAGAGAACCGTTGGCGAATTAGAATGGTCCCAAAACGTGCCACAGCAACTACTTTTTAATCAGTTTCAGGTTTATGCAGACTGTTTCAGACTGATTCAGACTGTTACGGCGTGACTGTGAGTAAGTGATCTACACAGGACTGCTGCGGCCATGCTGGCTGGACTGGTTTCCAAAAGGGGGGTTTCAAGAATCCAAAAGCCTTCAAATACTTAAGGAAGTGTGTGGGCCAACTTAACCATGTAGCAAGTCAATGGACATGTTTATGCTACATTTGTTTTCCGCTAACAGTGACACGACAGCCTTTGGTGCACTACGACAGAGGGGATAAGTGAAAGCGATTCATGTTTTTTTCATTATTAAACAACATGAGCAAGCAGTAGTGGCAATTGGATTAAAGTTGAGTTTATTCCTCGTCTGTAAGCATACAGTGTTAAATATAACGCTTAGCATGTGTACATAGTTCAATACAAAGCAAATTAATATCTGGCCCATAAACTATTTCCTATTTATATCGTTTGAGTCATTATTTATCTAAATCTATCTAACTGTGAACACTCAAAAGCGTGGTCTTCATCTTAAAGAATTTAGCTTCAGAGTAAAGCCATGTGGCAGTGAGACTGTGCAATATACTGGACTACCTTCACAATAATCTATCTCTCTCACTACTCCCCTCTCTCTGTCTCCATCTACATTTCTTCGGTCCCTCTCTCCCTTTCCCTCTTTTCCTCTGTCCCTTTCTTTCTCTCTCCCTCTCTCTCTCTCTCCCTCTATCACGTTCTCTCTCTCTCTCCCTTTCTCTCTCTTTCTCTCTCTCTCCCTCTATCCCTCTCTCCCTTTCTCTCTCTCTCCTGTTTGATGGCTTACAGTAAGACTGCTGGTGCTGGTGGTGCTGGTGGTGAGGAACCCTCAGGACATACGGCGTGAAAAGATTATTCATCATCGGCACAACAGTAAACTTCCTCTCCGGCCCACAGATGGCAAGCTGTTTGGTCCTAATGAGATGCATACCAGCGCTGAAGGCTCAGAGACAGATTGGGCCTCCCGCTAGCTCCAGTAGACGGCGGTCACAGCCTCCCTCCCTCCCTCCCTCTCTCCTGCAAGCCGGCCTCTGGGCTATCCCACCTCTCCAGCCCCCTTTACATAACACGGCTCTCACATCCACAGCTATTCCCAGCCTGCCCAGCCTGAGACTCACAGGCTTAGCACGCCAAATGACATCAGTTTTATTTTTGTATTATTATTCTCTCAATTGGATCAATATTCAGTTGTCCTAGTAGTGTTTGCAGTACCAAACAGGGCAAACAGGCCACTGGCTAATGATCACAATCTTTTTGTCTGCCCCCGTGCCTTGTGTCCTCTGACTCAGGCAGTCAGACTGTGGTCGGTGGTGACTAAACAAGTGCATGTCGTGCCTCTGTGTGACCTCAGTGAGAGGAGAGAAGGGTGCGTGTCTGTTCCTCCTTACGCTGGAGCAGATCCTCACCTTCAGGTTCATCAGACGCCCGTCCTTCTCACGAATCCCTCAAAGCTTCAGAGGTGAACTAGGCCTGGTTGGGTCTCTTCCTTCGCAACGTGTTGATCTGCAAAAATACGACACTGGGATGTGAGGCGCATTTACTGCATTCTTTTCCCATGAGTGGGAATCAGAGGATTACAAAGGTCACTACGCAGTTTCGTTGATCATAAAAGTTTCGACATTAACCACCATTGTCGGGTTTTTGTCTCCGCTAAGTTTGTTTACTCTCACATTCATATTAATTAACGTCACAACCTGAGTCATGGCACTGAAGCAGCTGCTGGGAATTCCTGCGTGTCCTTTCAACTTCCTCTGAACACGACATTTAAGAAGAACATGCTGAGATGGACCGCATGTGAAGCATCCGCCAGTGCCGCTGACCTCTGCTCACGTGAGTCTCACATCTCAGAGCTTATCAGTCATGTTTCACTTCCCAGCAGGTGGAGTGTGCAAGTATTTAAGTGTGCTCTTTTCATTTTGTGATTATGTGGTATGTATGTGTCATGTCAAATACATTAGGTAGCTATTCTAAAAGAGGAGTAAAAAGTGTAAAGCAAAAGCAAGGTTGAAAGCAACCCCTCCCCATCTCTTTCTCTCTCTCTCCTCCCATCTCTCTCCTCTCTCATCCTCTCTATCTCACCCTTGCTTCCTCACCATCCAGGAAACAGATTAAGCAAACCAGACATGTAAACAATGTGTGAAAAATGTAGTTTGGAACTCACATCACAAGTCACATTTAGGTTCTGCTCCGTACTTTATTTTAAAAATGCCTGTTGGCTATGTGTCAGGCAAACTGGTTTATTTTTAAAATTCTGAACACAGAAGTGAAACACATAGCCATGGTGTATAACCCATGCTCTCCCAAAGATGTGGAAACTGTACTTCTAAAATCCTCTCAAAGTAGGGCAGTTAAGCTAAATCACTACAAGCCTTTATTTTTCCTACGGAACCTAACCCAAACACAGGAATCAATTTATTTTCTTTTGGGAAGAGGGTATTCTCTGGGATATTATCTGGCATGGGGATTGTTTTGAGAAGGGTGTCACTGTGTGAAATCCCTCTCAATCCTCCCACCAGCGCTTCAACCCCCACAACCAACAGCCCCCTCCCAGTAAAAGAAAGAGAAAAAAAACACTTGCACCCAATTATGTGGGAAGAGTGAAATGTCCACATCTCCACGTAACTGTGCGTTTGATACCTCTCAAGGCGCTGCTCTGGTGATGGTGTTCCAGGGCCGAGCTCCACGCCTGATTTCTGCGCCTGTCTCCCAGGAGGTGACACCCAATCCGAGGAGCAGGAGTTCTCGCGCCTTCCCTGGGCTTTCGTGCACTTTTTCGGGCCCACTGATTACGGTGGACTGCGAGCCAGCGCTGGTCCCAGATGTTTTCAAATGTTCCTTAAAACAGCAGATAAGCATCTAGTATGTTCTGTGCACTGGGTAAAAACTATTACGGATGCATGAACAGGGTGACTCAAATCCTTGCAAAGTCATCAAGGCTAGTTACAAATTGTGCAGAGTGAGCACTCTCGTAATATTGTCCTGTTTTTTGTACACCTTTATATTAACGCTCTACGTGGGAAGACTACAAATGTTCCCTCAATATACACAATACAAATATTCCCTCAATAGTTATAACTTGAAAAATAGTTTTAAAATTGTAAATGAAGTGCACTTGTAATAAGATATTTTAACTGGATTATTAAATGGAGAGTTTTGGTCCTCAGAGCTGAGTTGAGTGTTAGAGGCTGAGTTGTCATTATTGTAAGCTCCAGAAACAATGTCTGTGTAATGTCACTTATCTGTGAGTGTATAATGTCTGTGTAATGTCAGTTAATACCGTGGTTCTTTTTTTTTTCCACCTTGCTCATTATTTCAGTCCAATTCATACATTAAGATTTACCATGATTTAGGCCAAAAAAGAACAACTTTACTTTCAAGGTTTGAAGTTTGAAATGAAGAACATTATATTTAAAGGAAAGATGTCCGTCATTAAATGTATTTTGCTAAACATAAGTTAAAGAAGCATTCCGGATCAATTTTTTATTCGCTAACGATATGCTAGCGGGTAACTAACGGAATCTATTTAAATGTGCTGACTTTGACATTATGACAAACTAGTTACTCAACAACTGTCCTAACACAGTCAAACATCAAGCAAGTGCAACACAAGACAAAGCAAGACGGCAAATAAGCTACTTACTAGTTCGGCAGACAGTAGAAAGCCGTGCGGCGTCAGGCAATCTTACATTTAGCAGTTAGAAGCCTGGACCCTGTTATAGCAATGGCACTGAGGCGATTCTCCATATTAAAAGTCAATGTAGCGCCCCAATTTTTTTCAAGCTGTTATTTATAGGTAAAACTGCTTATCCTAACCCTAATCCTGAAGTATAATTGTTGCATACTGTTACTTTAAGGCAAGGCTTTGAACCTGTTCACGGAACGAAAACGAAAACCAGAAACTTTTGATGTTTTACTAGGAACAGAAACGAAACCAGAAACTTAAAAAAAAATTATGTTCCGGATCAGAATCGTTTCCCTAAAATAATGGTAACCGGTTAATAACGTTATTTTTTCGCTCTTTCACAAGATTCCTAAATGCAATATGATTGGTGATGTTCTCTTCCGGTCGTTCACTTAGATAGAGAACCTTGCCGCGCGCCGCCAGCTAGTTGCCTTATCGGATCAAATCTATGCACAAGCTGTAGCCACCAGTCTCTCAAACTCAATCTTAAGAAGAGGTAAATATTGTACCAAGTATCTCACACATGTTTGTTTTTAAATAGGAATTCTATAAGATAGGCTACGAATTTCTAATGCATTGTTGTAAAAATCTGCAGGGTCAAGTTAATGAAATTATAGCTAAGTTGGACAGTTAGCATTGGCAGTAGACTACCTGGCTATTGCCCAGCATAACCTACCCTAGTTTGTTAAGTCTTTATTTAAAACGTAGGCTAATACGGTAGTTCTCATATTTGGAAGTTTAACTTTTTTGTTCAGATGGGAAGACATTGCGAGAATCCTATGCGGCAGCATTATTCATTTGACCCCGCGACTCACAAATCCAAATACAACATTGATGGATGTATGTAGATACCATTGTAGTTTTGTAATATTTGTATTGTCTCTGTTGACAAAAATGCTCTGATGGGCCCTGACGAGGTTTGGCCAAATGCTGTTATGTTCTGTTTGCCCAATAAACAACATGGCATACATTTTCCTTGTCTTAACTCATGTATAATACTTACAAAATGTCAGATTTACAGTTGCCGCTTACATAATGTAGCCTATAGTGCTTTTTTAATGTTTAATGACAAGATAGAGACATATAAGATTATTTTAAAGTCCTAATGATCAGCCTACTTATTTGTATGTCCCGCAGCTGACATGGAACACTATTAACCGGTTCAATTTTAGTCAATTTTAGGGTTGGAACGAAAACCGGAAACGTTAAAATACTGTTTCTGTTCGGAACGAACCAATTGGGAAAAAATTCTGGTTCAAAGCCCTGCTTTAAGGTAAATGAAAATATTTTAAGAACAACTGATTGTTGATGGAATATTTTGAAGTAGTAGGAATGACTTAAATGAAATGATCAAAAACTATTAATTCGTAATCCAAGTGGCCACATAAACCTACTGATACAAGATTTAACTGAGCAAAAATGGTTCTATTTGATAATAAATGCATTATTATACATTTATTAACAGTATGTACGGAATTTAACAGTAACAAATAGTTCACACACACATATGTTAACAGTTATATACAACTAACATGCATATGGATATATAGACAGTTTCACACAGGATTTGAGGGACTCTCAGTGACCACTGTAAGAACACTGATGTTTACATCTCTAGTATTCTCAGGGTTTGTCTTCCTCGTGTCCCTTTGATTTCTATGAATTACTGCAGCAGTGAGGATCTCAGGCTCTCTAATTAGGGACTCTTAATTGCTCACAGGTGTGGTGAAGAGGCCTGTTTGAAGGAGTCATCTGTCGTGAGGTCGCCTCCTGTGGAGAGCTCACCATGGCTTAATTCCGCGCGTTCTTTGGGCATGCTAAATGAGTTTATTTTTTAGAGAGGAGAACAACCCCATCAACACTGTCTGTAGAGAAGTAAAGAGAGACAGAGAGAGAGAGCAAGGAAAAGAGAGAAGGAGAGAGAGAGAGGAGAAGGATGCTCGACAAACGGCCTGGTATTGTTCAAAGTTTGAGGTTTCAAACTATGTACAGCATGTGTGTGTTTGTATCTGTGTGTGTGTGTGTGTGTGTGTGTGTGTGTGTGTGTGTGTGTGTGTGTGTGAAAGTGTGTAGGGTAGGTGTATAGAGGGTGAGGACGGGGAATCCCCAGGATCCCCCCCCCCCCCTAAAAAAAAGCAGAAAAGGAAAGGAAAAAATGAAAGTCTCTAGCCTTATAAATCTTCCTTGGTGACTCTCCCCTCCGCTATCTTGCATCTCGTCTAATTTATGATGCTCTGCAGAGGCTAATTAGAAAAACAACTTAAGAAATTGTGGCCTTTCAAAAGCCCTATCCACCGCCCTGCACTGAGTCAGGCCAGCGCCACTCACTGCTGCTCAGCTGATTAATTGCCAAGCTTGAGATTTGTGAGAGTCGGGCCATTTTTTCCAGATGAGGTTAGCATCGGTCCCTGAAACACAAGCACGGGGGTGGGGCCGGGGGGGGGCGCGCATGGACCGCTGCTCGACGAGGTCTAGTGGAGGACTAAGTTGTGAGATAAATTAAAGTGCACTTGCTGGACAGTGAGTTAGCGCAACCCTTCCCTGGAACAACGCTCTGAGCAATTTATGTACAGGCAAATCGAGGGTAATTATTTCCAGTTTACTGTTTAATTGCAGTCAGCTGGAACACACTGAGCTTGGACACAGGGGAGAGGCCTGCATTGTTTTGCTCTCTCTCTCTCTCTCTCTCTCTGTCTCTCTAACACACACACACACACACACACACACACACACACACACACACACACACACACACCTGGAGTATACTCCCACAAAAATTCTCATTCCTGTCCTCTCACTTTGCCTCTACACAAACCTCACAGTATATCAAGGGACATGGTCAGAGTCACTTACAAGGCCCCCCCCCCCTCCCCACACACACACACAGACACACACATAACCACATACCACCAGCATTCTCAATAAACCTGCTCATTCCTCAATGCAATCCACACAGTCACACGGCCTGTGCCATCAATTACATTGAGTCTGGAGCTGTCTGCAGGTCTCATGTGTATGGAAGCCTGCACAGCTATGGTGTGAAAATAGATGTTACAGACTGAATGTGTGTGTATGTGTGTAAGTCTGAACAAGCAATGTCCATGTGTTTATGTGTGTGTGTGAGTCCACTGTATAAGGCACGGGCAACAGTGGGTATCTTTGTGAATGTGACTACATGAGTGTTTGTTTGTGTGTGTTTCTGTGTATGTGTGTTGTGTGTGTGTTGTCGGTAAAATACACAACACAGCTGTACCCATCTGTAGGGGATGTTTGGATGGGGGAGAGGCGGGTGATCCGGGCGATAAATTGATTTGGCAAAATCTGAAAAAAACCAACTGCTCCTGCAAAAGTCAAATTCAATTTGGGCAGGTCCTCTGATTGGTTAAAGAAAGCCATGCCCCGGGACCTCACAATGAGGTATCTATTACACCGACTACCAAAGAAATGTTCTTTTAATTAGCTACATTTATCTTTTTTTGCATGTTTTGACAGAAATTCTTACATAAACACACACCACAAAGAGACACAGGCCAAGCCAACTCATGGTCATTTTTATGTTTGACAGAGCCACTCGAACAAAAACAACGGCGACCTTGCTTTCGCTCCATAACACGTTTTCATTCCCCCCCCCTCCCCTCCATCCCCTGCTCCACCCACCACCAACCCCCTCGCCTGCTTACAAGCAACACCTGTGCCAGAAGAAAACAGATCATTTACATTTTTATGAGGCCGCAGTTTCTCTTCTGGTGCCACTATGGTACTCTCCTGTCAGCGCCCTTGATGAGCGACAAGGACTTTTGTGGCAGGCAGTACAATCTCCGTTAAGGCCGTTAAGTGGGCTCCTCGCAAACTCATGCCAACGTCTATACGGCTTACCGGCTGTGTCCGACATAGTTCACACACACCTGTCATGTTTTTGTGGACGGGCCAACCCTGAGCTGTCACCTCTTTGCAGCGTGATGAGGTGTGTGGGGAGAGCAGGTGCTAAGTGGGGTCTATGTAGCCTCACTGGAGCAACTGGCCTACAGCATGAGGCTTCAATGAGGTTATTCACACAAATTTCATGGTGCAGTCATATGCAGAGGAGAGCAGAAGTGACTTTTATTTACTAGGCATGTATGGAAATGCACTGAAAATGGGCAATATGTGTATACCTCATTTTTGTATAGTATCCTGTCATGAAGTGAATGTCTGGTCTGGGGTCACAAAGTGTTTCGTTCCAGTATGAAGTGAACGTCTGGGCTGGAGTCAGAGTGTTGGCCAGGGGGAAGACAGAACTCGGTGGTTAGTTTTGGCATGATTTAGTCCTCCCTCGTCTCTCTAATGTGATGTCAGGTAGTTCAGGCTGTCATGTGTTATAAAGCCACAGCTGGGTCCTGTACTGGCCTCTTGACTCTACCCCTCGCTGCCTGACGGACGGTGTGAAGTTTATGGGACACAGAGCAACGTGTGGCCATTTCCCCCCTTCTGACAGCCCAGGTCACACATCAGTCCTTCTTTCCTTTCAGTCGATCTTTCCTCTTCTGGCTTTCTTTCTTTTCTTTTTCAAAGGTCTCTGGGGCCATCCAGAAATCATGTGTGGCCACCTGAAACATTCCATACCATGAAACAGCAACACCAAAATACTGGAGCAAAACACAGAACAGACAGAAGGGCTGGTCCCTGTGGGCGTGGATTCCGTATGCTTGTTCCCCTTAGCACCTCATCCGGGTCCTTTCCGATGCACAGGTGCTGGCCTGTCTGCCGGGCCCCTCGTCTGCACTGGTGGCCCGGCATGGACAGACCCAGACCCAGGTCCAGACCCAGGTCCAAGCTAGTGGCATTCCCATTCTCAGTCTCATTCTCAGCACTGGGTGGGATGGCGTAATGGGAACTGCCAGCTGCAGCTGTAATTACAACACGCCTAGGAAAGGATGGGGGCTGTTTTTCTTCTCTCAGCTGGGGGGTGGGGGTGGGGGTGTGGGGAGCAGGGGGAGGCACTGAGGTGAGTTTCTTTTATTATCATTTACGTGTTTTTGTGAAGGACACCATGGATGTTCTTGAGTGGATTTGAGGTGTATGACAGAGCAGGGGGGTGCTGGGGCTTTGGGGGAGGCAGGGGGACCGATTTTGGAGAATCTACTGGACTTTCTTACCTTCTTTCTCTCTTTCTTTCTCTCTCTCTCTCTCTCTCTCTCTCTCACACACACATACACTCAATCACAACGAAACTGGAATAACTCAAATTATATAATTCTTTATAAATCATCTCCATTGTTTGTGAGAACCTGAAATTCAACTGTGCATTTAAAATCACTTTAGAAGTAAATGGGAAAGTGTGGAATAACAAATGATGGTTGTTACAGTTAAGGTGCAATTAGTGTTCAAGATCAAGCGATATTAAAGAACAAATATGTAAATATTAATGTGAAATTAAATATAAAAGTAAATATTAATGTTTAGTAGAAATAAAGCATGGCAACCTCCCATGTCTTATATATACACTTACTAACAGTCACATTTACTTAGTTATTTTCAACTGGAAGTGACGAGGGACTTCAGGTTTCATTGAAAAGCAATTTCAAAAATGACCAATTTGGGCTTTCAGTTGACTAAACCAAATCCCCTGAAATGACAAAGTTTTCTGGGGTGACTTCCTAAATGACAACACACAATTTACTTCCTGCGGAACCCTACAGTGGCTGGATGTGCAGATCCCTGGCTAACCCCGCAGATAACACCAGTAACTACATGAACCTGCCCAAAACCCCGGTGCCGTTGCCGCGGCAGCCATTTGAAGCCATTTTGACCTGTGAAAAGTTCCTTGGCTGTGACTTCTGAAACCTTTCCCTAATGGCATTAAGGCCTTGAGTACTTTGCCTCTAGCATTGCCAAACCAGGGAGGCAGGGGGGTGGTGGGGTGGGGGACAGAAAAAAAGTGGAGGGAAAGTTGAACAGTTGAATGTAAGCAGATGGCACTGTTTTACTTTCTGCGTGGCCATCTGGAGTTTACTTAAACTGATGACTTCATAATTAAACACTGGCTCTCTTGCCAAATACGGCACCCACTGTGTGTACACACACACACACACATACACACACATACACATGCACGTGCCTGCACACTCACACACACTGAACACACTCTCTGGCACAAGGCGGTAGATGGTACCAGGAACACTCAAAGCCAGAAAGGGTGACAAACTGTGGGAATGAGGTGTGTGTATGTGTGTGTGTGTGTGTGTGTGTGTGTGTGTGTGTGTGTGTGTGTGTGTGTGTGTGTGTGTGTGTGTGTAACGAGGCCACCCTGCTACGAAAAAGCTGCAGAGTGTGGCACAGGAAAAACCTGTAATTTTTCTCCTATCATTTGCTCTGATAACAGAGAAGAAGACAAGATGCGGTCGTTATACCCAAATATGCCTTTCGGTATTTTAAAAGTTGCTCTACTTGTAAAAGAAAAAACACACACATACTCTCAAACACACACACACCTTACAAGGTCAGGCAGGATCCACGCTGACCTCTTCTCACAACTTCAAGTGCTTGCCTGGGAGTCCAAAGCAATAACTCCACTTACTGTAATTACTTTGGAAGGCCTCCTTTGTCACACCTGCAATACAGGGGTGAGTAAGAGAGAGCTAGAACATCCAAGACTTCGCTCATTAACCCCCCTCCCCCCGCAACCCCCAAACCCCACCAAATGCAACACATTTTCCACTAGATGCCATTCCAGACCCAAAGTATTGCTGCTTGAGGGCAATGATGGCATGGCACCATCTTTATTATTTATTTCTGTACTGGTAGTTTGAAATTTGTCATTGAGGCGGGTTGAAGTGCTGTCATCTTTATATGTGGAACTCCATGACCTTAGAAACCCAGCCACCAGGCGTGCAAAATAAAACATGTAGCCCATTTGTAGCCCACCTTTGCAGCCTTTAAACATGAACCTTGTGATATATATTGTATGTATGTGTGTGTGTTTGCGTGTCTGTGTGTGTGCGTTTGTGTGTTTGTGTGTGTGTCTGTGTGTGTGTGTGTGTGTGTGTGTGTGTGCGCGCACAATCTGATTCGTCAATCAGATTTATTCTTTATGCGTACATGACATCAGCACAGATAGTTTAGGGGGGGAAGATGACTCTAAAGTGTAGCGGAACTGAAGCAGTCTGTGCTCGCTGGGGTTTGACGTGTGTTGAGTGAAAGTCAATATGTCTGCCCGCCTGACAGTTTGAGGCAGGTCTGTGTGTGTGTGTCTTTAGTAATAGAGAGGGCTCATGAAACAACCCTTAGGCTCCATCACTCATCCCGCACCGCAACTGTTACCGCTTTTCCTCTGTGTGCGTGTGTGTGTGAAAGTGAGGGAGACAGAGAGAGAGTGAGAGGAAGTGTGTGTCTGTGCGCACATTTAAAATGTATTGTCCGTCTGTAAGGATGTCAAGTGACGTGAGGTTCCTCTCGATCACTCCACACACCGGCAGTCTAACCGCTGTCTGGGCTTGTCACCTGTCTTGGCCTGCCCTACAATCAGACGCTGGCACAGAGCAGCGAGAGAGAGAGAGAGAGAGAGAGAGCGAGAGAGAGAGAGAGAGAGAGAGAGAGAGAGAGAGAGAGAGAGAGAGAGAGAGAGAGAGAGAGAAGCTTCTACTGTCAGTACAAATCTCACAGAGATCTGCCTGGGAGTATCATACTCCAGTCCTCCATTGATCCTTGTGCTTGTCTGTATTCTACTTATCCCTTGTTAGCTCAGAGAGAGGCTAGCTCAGTGAGGGGAAGAGGGGGGAGTCTCGGCAGGGTTTGGTTACTGACAGCCCCTTTGAGTCACACTGTCTGCATGCTTGGCGTGCTGGATCCTTCAGGTGTGATGTGGGTTCTGAAGGGGATGAACTGAACTGAACTGAAGGCCTGGGAAAAGCAGTGTGCTTGTAAAAGGGGTTGGTCTCAGTTACAGCTGGGTGATAGTAAATGTATGAAAAATACGGTCCAGTTCATCTCCAATCAAGTCCCACTATATACTAAGACTTTGATGCATTTTTGATCTTATTGAACATCTGGTACATTTATTAACACATACATTTGTTTAGTAAATTAGTAGACATTCATAACCTAAAATAATTTCAGTTATACTATATGTTAGCAGGCAAATATAAGGTGTACATTTGTCTGGTAGGACCTGGTTTTGCAGAACCAACCATAATATAGTCTTCCTGCTAAAGGACTTTTATTCTGCCTTGTAAATGTCTCCTTTTTCTTCCTTTTTTGGACACAGTGAGCAGCTGTTGTTCTGAGGAAGATTGTGTGGAGCATCTACATGGCTGGACTCTAATGAGAGAAGAGGAGGGAGACAGGAGGGCCCACACTGGGGACCCTCACTGGATGCCCCTCTCTGTAAGCCTGTGCTTTACAACAATAACAAACAAACAGATTCAAACTAAAATAAATGAATAAATAAAAAGGAATGTGATTGTTGTGGCCAGGTGTTTAGGTACTGTGGCACACAACACTGGAACAGATGCTCGGCCCACCAATGGATGTGTTGTTTCCGAGCCACTGGGACTTTGTGTGGAAAACGTACGGTGGAAACAGGCTACTGTGAATATTCCTTCAGGAACGCTTATGGTCCGGACTTTTTCCTGATCACCATCTCGACAGTTTCCAAATGGGAGGGAGCCAGACACAGTCATAGTCATGTAGTATAGTCATAGTTCCCTTTACCAACCAATGACCCATACACTTCATACTGGCAAGTGGTTTTAACTTGAAACAAAGGACCACGATTCCCATATCATATTTTTACGTGATGCATTTATTGATTATTTAGTCCCTTTTTACAGCTTTGAATTGGCTCGTCTAACATCTGTGTTGATGAGGTATCAAGTGTAAGACGTCTGCACGTGTAATTAAGCCTGAGTTTCTTTTTCCTTTGTCACGGACCAGCTTTCACCAGGGTCTCTCCCAGATCAGCCCCCCTGATGCCCTTCTTTTAGGTCTCCCTTGCGTTCACAATCTGTGGAGTTAATTGCGTGCTCGCTTGTAACCACGACCATAACCAAGGCGCTTTTTATTTGACTAATGGTGGCGTTTGCTGTTGTTAGCCAAGCGGCCCTCCGCTCCGCCGAGCTGGTCTCACACCTTTCCCGGGACGGCGCGTCCGGGACTCTGGGAGAGGCTGTGCCCCGCATGGGCACCGACGCAGCTGAACGCAGACACGCGGCTGGGAAGGGAGGGAGTGAAGAAAGAGAAAGAGAAAGAAAAAGAAAGAAAGAAGTAAGAAAGGAAAGAAAGAGCCTCTGCCTCTTGATTGCTGGCCGGCGGACGCAGCTGCGGTCTGTACGGGTTCATTAAAGCTGTCAGCTGCTCAGCGACATGAACCAGGGCTGTGCTAAATTCGTGGCGCAGGGCAGAGCGGTGACTCAGACCACCGAGTAATGGGGAAAGCACGGTAATAATGTGCCGTGCGCCGGACGCAAGCACACCCATCACCACCCTCCTCCTCTCCGGCCCCTAATGCCTTTATCAAGACTGTCATAAGGTGCGTTTCCATTCAGTTCGTTCGCATTAATGATTCGCATTCACGGACGATTCGCATAAAACAAATGCGCATCAGCGACCGTTTCCATTCACCCGAGTCTTTAGTCTAATTTGGAGGAAGAGTTTTGTGCATGCTTGAATGGACGCCCTCCTCTCTGCCGTCGGGACTTTTAATTCTGTAGCATTTGAGTTGTTTTGAATATAATTGCTAGAAGTAGAAGGCGTAGGCGGTTTTAACATGTTTTACAAACTCACATAGCAGCGAATTCCGTTCCCCGCAGACGTCCGTACATCTGGGAACGAGCACGGTCTAGTGATTCTTTTAATTTGGTGAAGGCCCACTTCTTTGCCCAGCTGTGGGTCGAAAACTTCAGGCTGACCAGGTCAGGATTTCAAGAATTGTGTAACGGATAGGCCCTGCTGTGTTGCCTGAAAGTATTTGCTGCCGAAAGCCTGTCCCCACCGACGAGCGCATTGCAATTGCACTTTACAAACTTGCAACATGCGCGGAATACCGTGTTGTGGGCGAAACGTACCTCTGTACAAAGATGTTTATATGCAGTATGCTTTGCCATCCGAGTACAAAGAAATATATTAAGTTACCATACCTGGGCGAGGTGCAAGAGATTGCGAACCGAAACAACCGCGCACACCAGGTCCGCAGGTGTTAGATAGAATAAAATCAATGATCACAAAACAAAAAAACAATAATTTACAACAACAACAAAAAAGTACGTGTGGGGAGATAACATGTCCACGTAGTTTGCACGTAAATCAAGTTAATCAGTTAAACTAGGTAATGATGATGATGTTCAGGGGAAACAACACACCGCAAACATAGATATACTATAGTATATAACAGCAGGTGCATATGCTGCATAAGGTGTGGTGTATTAGCTGGCAGTTTGAGAAGCAGTAGAGGAACATCACATTCGGGGCAGACAGCAGCACGGTTGTCTCTCACTGCAACAGGACGTAGTCTACAGTCCAACTCCGAACATAAACACAAAAGACGTGAATCGCTTGAATAAACTGTTTCCATCTACTTTAAGCGCATTAACTAAATTCGAATAACTAGTTAATCCACCTCCCTCTGGCGAATCGAATTTCTATGCGCATTGGGGAAGTTAATGCGAAACGCACGCGTTTCTAACCAGGAAATAAATAAATATTCGCATAGAGATAATGCACATTAAGACATGGGATGGAAACGCACCTATTCAGAGCGGCACGGCATATTTCATTCCCAATGAGTGTGGGTGTGTGTGTGTGTGTGTGTGTCTGTGCCATACGGTCTGAGCCGAATGTGTGCTCAATGCCTATTTAGACACCGAATGGTTCATTCTCTGGGTTCCTTTTCACAGTCCATTGGCAATGGCTGGCAACGACAAAGTTAACAGTTTCTGTAAAATGACATCATCCTCAGATCTCAGAGCTCCAAATTTACCACTAGCAGTATATGAACATTTCTATAAATTATGACAGGCACAATAACTGTGTTAAACTGATTACATTGATGATATATAAATTACCAAAAGGGCAGGACCTGAATAATAATAATAATAATGTATAAATCACACATAATTAACTATGTCATAGAGCTTAAGTAAAAACAATTCAAATGCTGCCGGGACATTTTTCTAAATTCCAGCCACCTGCTACTATTTAAGGCTCAAGAAATGTCACCATCAGAAGTTACACAACTTGTTTTGTAACAGGAAACTAATTAATCGATTAAAGGACTAAAAGTGTCAGGGTTCTTTTCATTTCTATTGATTGATGAAGGACAGTGATATGCCTTATATTTTGATACCTTTAAACAATGAAAATAACTCCTTCTGAATGTAGGTGAATGTTAAGACAGTTCCAAATGTGCTTTTCCATTCCATTAAATCTTGAAGGATATGGCTCAATATATTTTAAGCTCACTTAACCGTATTCATTGTGATTCTAATAATGTTGTAGGGTTCAGCAAGAGGGTTATTTACCATGGAGACCACTGCAAAAATTGCTGACAGCGGACGGATCATATCGTTTTGCTATTTTGCCGTCAGATCTACCGTACCTTTTATTACCGGGATCCTTTTTGGCCTTTGTTTACAAAGGAAAGTGAAGTGCCTCTAAACGGCATTTGTCACAGATGGCTCGCATCTGAACAAAGCTAGCTGTCAACCGGTCAAGGTTTCACTTCCTAATTAACTTCTCCTGGGGCACAATAGCCATGTGGTCGCCCATAGCGCCCCAATGCACAGAACATACACACACACACACACACACACACACACACACACACACACAGACACACACACACACACACAGACACACACACACACACACACGCACACTCAGACACTCACACACACACACACACACACACACAAACACACACACACATGCACACACACACTCAGACATGCACACGCACACCCACACACAGACACAAGCGCACACACACTCACACACACTAAGACACACACACCGCTGTGAACCCTATTTGACTGTGTTCTCAGAGAATTTGTCCGGCATAAAGGGCCTCGACCAAAGAAAACTCTCCAAAGTCCTTATTTGGCAAATAAAAGATTTCTGTCAGCATTTGTTTGTTTATTCCCCTCATTACTGTTCTTGCAACACAAGTCTAAAATGGATTAGGGGGCTTTGCAAAGACACATTCAATGTCACCGTGAGTGCAATGCATATATGTGTGTGTGTGTGTGTGTGTGTGTGTGTGTGTGTGTGTGTGTGTGTGTGTGTGTGTGTGTGTGTGTGTGTGTGTGAGCGCAGATGCATGTGTGTATGTGTTTGTGTGTGTGCGGTGTCTGCATGAGTGAGTGTGTGTGATTGAGAGCTCTGTGTGTGTGTGTGTGTGTGTGTGTGTGTGTGTGTGTGTGTGTGTGTGTGTGTGATGTTTCTGAGCTTGTGGTACATGCAAGAGTGCTCTTGATTTCAACAATGTAACATTCTGTGTTGTAAATATGAGAGGAAAAAAACTTAATTCAAAAGGTTTTCCACAAAAGAGGATTTATCGGAGATCACATTCTTCAGGCCCATTTTTGATGCCATTTGAATGCTAATCTCATCCCTTTATTAATGTGGAATTAGACTTTCAGGCTATTTATCCTGCTCACTGTTTGCTCCAGTTTCACGAGGTAAAAAGTTCAACATTTGAACCACCTTTTCTTGCTTCCCCTTACCTCTCCAGTCCATCGCAGAAACAACCAGAGGAGGAGGGTAAAAAGAGGAGAAGATGGAAAAAAGGGTGACAAGAGAGAGAAAAAGAGTGAAAGAAAAGAAGAGAGAGAGAGAGAGAGAGAAAGAGAGAGAGAGAGAGAGAGAGAGAGAGAGAGAGAGAGGCTGAGTGGGTGCCTTATTGAGTTGAGTGCTGAGTGATTTTCATTGACTCTCTTTTGCCACCCAGGTCACTCACAAGAACACCCAGACAGGAATTCCACCCAAGCTTATCTGAGTGCACCATCTACACACAGCCGCAGATTGGGGAGAGTGTGTGTGTGTGTGTGTATGTGTGTGTGTGTGGATTGGTGGGTTGGGGGAGGAAGGGGTGCTGGAGGAGAGGGGGCAGTTTGGGGGTGTGGGGGAGTTGTCTCGGAGGCCTTGTGTGGATTAGCGGGAGAGGAAGCCCGTTGTTGGGGTAAGCAGTTCATTAGTGTTTACCAACAATCGCTGGGGAAGATATCCGTTAAAGAGGCAGAACCAAAAGTGACAGTGCAGGGAGAGAAGGGCCGAGAGAAGGTGGAACAGGGGGGACTAGGGCTGGAGAGGGCTGAGGTGGTGGGGTTTGCTGCCAGGGGTAGCGGAACATGGCAACAAGTGAATTTGCCTGTAGAGAGATAGAGGATTAGAGTTGTCAGCCTCCTCCCCTCCCCTCCCCTCCCCTCCCCTCCCCTCCCCTTCCCTCCGCTCCGCTCCCCTCTCCCTCACCCCATCTGAGAGCTCTTGCTGGACTAATGGGAGTGATCAGACTGACATAATGCTTGATTAGGTCAGTATAACACAGCCACTGTTTGCTGCGTGTAGGAGGCCCTGACTCTTATGTCTGGTAATCCAGGCTTCGGGACTGTTAGGTATGCAGCCTGCCTGCCTGTGTGCCTGTTTGCCTGCCTGCCTGCATGCCTATTCCCAGTTCCACTGCTTTTTCAAGTGCAAAATATTGTGACTGTTTGGTTGAAAGAAAAGTAGTTGGAACTGTTTTAATTACAAGATGTCGGGGGAAAGCTTTTTTTTCTCCCTTTTCTTTTTAAATAGCTCGCTTTTTAATCTTTACATCTCGTATGTTGAAAATCTCTTTCCTGGCCTGTCGAGTAACGAGTGTTATATCATACTTTTAATCGTGACATGCTTACATTGCGCGCTTTGGTATAAACTAAACAGCACTTGAACATTTAATGCCTGACAATGTGCACTAAACTCTGCAGCCAGATCGGAGTTTCCCAGTGCCATATATTAACCTGTATGAGGACAGTCTGTGTGTGGTTTTGTATCAGTGTTCTGTACAACCCCGGTTCTTGGCTCAGACTTTAAGCTGACTCACCACTCTTATGGGCTACGAACAGGCCCAGGTTTTAAACACTTACCTGTACGTTGCCTCTCAATATAACAACAACATAAACTCCAGGAACCGGCGGTAGGGAATACATTCTTTGGATGTCGAGCGCTGTGTTGTTTGTCCAGCGTATTGGCTGGTGGAGAGGGGAAGGCACTTTGACTCATTTGACTGGTGGCACAGTTTATCTGGAGTGTTTGTGTGCAGAGGTACAGCCCTCCTTCCTTTGTTGGATGCCGGATCTTATTGCACAGCGGATAGCTCCTTTGTTTGGGGTGTGGGGGGTGGGATTCCTTCGCAGGTCACGGACCCACTCCCACGGACGGATCGGCCTTGTTGCCCGGTGACCTCTGTCACCTGGTCACTGTTTTGCTCCCCCTCAGCAGACCCAACAAACAACAGCAACCCCGTTGGACGTCTTTCTTTTTTTCAACCTCTTTTCTTTTCTCTTCTCTCTTTTTTTTCCTCTCTTGTCTGGTCTTCCCCTCTCCTGTCTTCCCATCTCTCCTCCTCTCATTTCCTCTCCTCCTCCTGCTCATGACCAAGGTCCATGCAGGATACATGATGGGTTTACTTTTGATTAATACTGTGTATTACTCTGAGTCAGGAAGCTTATAGGCCAAAGCCCCAGCAAGCTTCATTTGGAGCGTAAATGCAGCATTCTCGCAGTGGGGGTTGGGATAATACTGCCATAAAACTTGTTTTATTGCCCAGTTTAAAAGACCATATTTTATATGGACAGTAAATAGGGGACTCGCTTCAAAAAACCCCAAATAGAAAATTCTAGAAATGTTCAGCATACCCAGTCATCGCTCACCGCAGAACATCAAAGGCTCATGAGAAAGGCCAAGCTGAATTTATCTTTAACAAAAAAAACGCTGTCATTTTTCTGTTTTTTTTTTCCCGCCTATGGCAGAGGGCCAAAGGAGTCTGTTTTGGAGTCTTGTGTAGTGTGATGAGACAGAATCCTTTTTTTGGGGGGGGGGGGGGGCTTATCATTATCCCCCTACGAGTGTAAACAGGAACCCATACTCTGATCATTCATTCGTTCCTTCATCTTTTCTTTCGTTTGTTTTTAGTGGCAGTTGCCTTTTACTTCATCATCAGAACTACCTTAAGGCTCACCAAACAAACTTTTATATTTAATTAATATTCATGTACCTATAAAGTAATACATTTGCAAACCAAACATGAGCAATTGTTTCTGTCTAAACTGTGTTTCCTTTAGAAATAAAGAGGGGCCACGTCGGAGAGAGAGAGAGAGTGAAGCTTGCGTGGACATTGTGAATCTGAAGTGATCAGTAATGGCTTTTGAAGTTGTATATCCTCTCTCATTCCTTTGCTCGTAGAGAGGCCGTGACCCTGTGTATAGGAAGAGGGAGGTGGTGCCGGTGAGGTTTGTGTGTGTGTGAGTGTGTGTGTGTGTGTGTGTTAGTGTGTGTGAGTGAGTGTGTGTCTGTGAGTGTGTGTGGTTGAAAGAGAAAGAGGCAAAGAAAGGGAAAGGCTGAAATACCTTGTGAGTGTGTATGTGTGTGTGTGTGTGTGTGTGTGAGTGTGTGAGTGTGTGTGTGTGTGCGCCAGTAAGCAGAAAAGCAACAGTGGAAAGTTGACGATCAGTGTTTCTGACTTGATAACTGATTTGCCCCCGCGTTCACCTTTAATCCTGCGACGTGAGCGGCCAGGGAACGGGGTCACTGAGTGGTACTGTGGCACTGAACCCAACCCGCTGAGGGATTTGTGGAAATCCCATGTAAAATTGTGTCACTCACTGTCGCCACCGCGCACAAGGAGTTTCCTCCTCACCATGCCAGCCTCGTCTCGCAGACTTCTGGGGAAACAATGAGTAAATGAGCAAAGGGAGAGAGAGAAAAAGACAGATAGAAAGAAAGAAAGGAAGGGAAGTCATTGGTATTGCTCATCTTTTAGAAGAGATTTAGTCTTAAAATTGGCTAGGATTTCTATGCAGTGGTGGGTAGAGTACTGAAAATTGGTACTCAAGTAAAAGTACAATTACCTCCTTCAAAATCGACTTGAGTAAAAGTAAATATTCCAATTGGAAAACTTACTCGAGTAAGAGCAAAAAAGTACTCTGTTTAAAAGTTACTCAAATTACAAGTTACTTGTTTGTGTTGGATTGTTTGGATCAGTGAAAAACATAACGAGAGTAAGTCAGAAAGAAATGCACTCTTGAAACATTTCTTCACAAGTTGCTTCAGGACTGTCGGGAGGACCAGTACTAACGCTAGCTTCGTCCATCTTCTCAACCATAGTGGCGCCGATTGAAGTTCGAGTCGTAACGGTCGACCTGAAGTTGCCTCCTGCGCGGCTATGAAATGACAACAATGTTGCAACCTGTTGAGGGCGCTTCGATAACGCATAGCTAACTGACCTCTCCGTTTTTACCCTCTCTGGTTGCCGTTTATGCTTGTATTCCAGTAAAAGATATGTGTACTTTTATCACAATACTCATTTTAATGAAAGCACAATTCTAGTTCAAATATTTACTTGAGTAAGAGTAAAAGTGCAGACTTTATAAAGGAACGCAAAAAGTAATGTAATGTTATAACTAGGGCCGGGACTCGATTAAAAAAAAATTATCTAATTAATTAGAGGCTTTGTAATTAATTAATCGAAATTAATCGCATTTTAATCGCATATAAATATTTGACCTGAGAACATTGAGAAGTAATTTTTTTCACATGGATTTTTAGTATACCATTGAATAATGACTGAATACATAAGCTTAAGCAACAAAAATATTGTTTATTTTTGTTCAAGTCCAACAGACCAGTGCAATTAAGTGTAGCAATACCATATTTAGAAATGTAGTACATTTCAGAAATGCAGGTAGCCTATAGATAGGTAGACCTTCTGTAAACTATAATACTTTGGGTTTTTTAAGTAAAACACAATACTTTCAAGTACATTCAGAACATTGGAAACCCTGACTGTTAGAAAACATCTCTGGTGGAGTGTGGGTTGTACCCGGAGTAACTAACCCGGAGTCAGGCTTAACGTCCACGCTAGCTGCTATACGTTTTTGCATTGAGGTGATACTCGATGTGCTGCGGTGATATGCAAATTCCTTGTTGTATAGCTTGCACTGAACCATGTTCTTATCGACGCCTCCATCCGTTCGTTTTTTGTAACAAAATGTCCCATCAATTGGCCCAACCAACGCGGTCTCATCAGCTTCTTTGTTCATGTTCATGTTCATGTTCACTGTACCACTGTACCACTGTGGTTTGTTCAACTTGTTTGAACCGAATTTATGCGCGTTAGTTGGTGTGCCAGTATAATCGGTCCGTCTGGAACTCTTCCAGTGAGAAACGTTCCGCGGTGCAAAAATAGATACGATTAAAAAGAGGCAATTTTTTTAACGCGTTCATTTTTGTGTAATTAATTAATCTTAATTAACGCGTTAAAGTCCCGGCCCTAGTTATAACATAATGTTTCTATGGCACAATTCAAAAAACATTTTAAAACAAATAAAATAAAATACCTCTCACTTCTTTCTCTGTCCCTCTGGAAGTAACCCAGTGTTGTGGGAAACACTTTATAGAGAAGAGAGGCGGGAGAACAGCTAAGTAGTGAAACCTCATTATCTCTCATTTCCCCTTGTGATATATGATTAAAACTGGCCACCGGGGGACCGTGTGTGGAGCACAGCGCTCCTAATCAGTCTGAAGAACCGGCCTGAGAGGAACATAGCTCCTACGCTGAGCCCTCTGAGGAACCGGTCTGCTGAGAGGAACATGGCTCCTACGCTGAGCCCCCCCCCCCCCCCCCAACCTCCCCCCATCCCATGTTAACCATACATTTCAAGGGACATGGAGAATTGTGCTGAATGCTGAATGCTGAATATGGACTATTTCTTAAGTGTCTGTTTTGAAAGTTGTCTGGAGGGTTCTGGAATGTGATCGTTGTAAATGTTACGTTCTCAGGTGCATCCCACTTTTTTTGCCCCGAGTGTAAAGAAACGAAATAAGAGGGAACATACATTTGGATGGCGTGTGTGACGCTGTCAGCGATATGGTGTGCGGGTCTCACTGGAAACTCCCAGGCAGTGGTTTCCCTGCAGTTTGACTTGGGCCAGGAAACCTCCAGGATTAATAATTTTGTCCGAGTTAGACCTGCAGCCAGTGCTATCCTCGGGGTGGTTGTAAATTACACGCTCAAAAAGGGAAAAAGGAGGAAAAAGAAAGAAATAACAAGAATCTCACAGAACTGCATATTTCACAATGGAGAGGAGAGTGTATTTGAACAGCTGCTCAGGAATGTCCTCTGTTAAATGTAGATTGTTATGTTAGGACAGCACAAACATTGTTCAGGGCATTAGATGTGCTGTTATGAAAGGGGAAAGTGCGCAATAACACACAGCCTTCTGTATCAACACCTAAATAATAACCAAAACAGCAGCAACAACACTGAATCTGTTTATGCAAAAAATTACTTAAGGTTAATTGTTCATCCTAAAACAAACACAAAACAAAAACAAATCGAAAACCAACCAAATGTTGCATGCTAACTGTCTTTAAAAAAAAGTGCCCTAAAGCAGTCCAAAATCCCCAAAGACCCAAACATTGTACGCCTGTTTTTTTCCTCAGAATCTGTCAGGCCGGCGGTAGAAAAGGGGGAAAAGCCATGTGGCCGTTTGAAAGCGGCCCCTGAAGAAAAAGGCGTAGCATTAGGGAGCCCACTCAGGAGAGCCCTCTCTTCAGCGGGGCTCTAATGGGCTTGCCTGAACTTTCATGTGATAAATGCTGTTTAGATTACGGGCTTGGACTCCTGCATTAGTGTCCTTCAAGAAAAAAAAAAAAAAAGGAAAGAAACGCCTGCCCCCCTGCCCTGTGCATTGCCGTCTCTAAATACTTTGCAGCCCTTCCATGTAGTGTCTATTATCACGTCTCCTCCAGGGGCGGCCGGCTGTGTTGGAAGGGGTCAGGGTGGCAGGGGAGGTGGAGGGGAGTGAAGGGGGGGGAGAAAAGAATAATTGTGTAGCGCTAGAGGCTGCTCTCGGAGGTCCCTGCGGCCTGGCTGCTGCTGGTGGCTGCGAGAGAGAGAGAGGGTGTGTGGGGAGCCTCTCACCTGCGGCCCTGGAAGCGCAGAGCAAACACTGCCCCCTATGGGCGGGTTGTTGTACTCACACTCTTTTTTTCTTCCCCCCCCCCCATCAAAGACACTGAGATTCTTTGAGAGTTACTGGTTTAGATTCCCAACATCAGCTGCCTCCCCCCAGATACACAAAGGCATACAAAGTCACACATGCACACACTTGCATTCACACGCCGTCCGTTGGACGAGTGATTCCTCTCCCGCTCCACGCCTTGCACGCTTATCTCGCATGCCAGCAATCCCGGGTTAATCCCTGTTAAAAAAATGACCACAGGCTGGCTTCTATCTGTCTGTCTGCCCCCTGGCATTCTTAAGGCAGGCCACACGCTGCTGACGAGAGGAGAGAGGGGAGAGGGGAGAGGGGAGAGGGGAGGCACAGACAGAGCTAGTCTGTCTATACATTACAAAGTATCAGGGTGTGTGACACAGAGAAAGTAGGTGTTAATTAACGTGAGTGTGGGTACAAATGCCTGTCTGTCAGTGTGTTTTTGTACATTGATACTACTACTATGTAGTATAACAGCATTAACCTTTTTTAGACGTTCACATTTGAAGAACGCATATTTGCATTGAATGTGCCATCGGTGTATTTTGTTTTTAGACAATATTACCTAAATAAGAGTTAAACCACATATATATTATATATATATATTTCAACTGTTAATATGCCTCTAAATGTCATATGGCACTTAATGTAAAGTATAGTCATACAGTAGTCAAGAGACCAAAAGACAGGTACCAGTAGAGTTGCATTTCATAGTTCCACACCAAAAAAACACAGATGCAGCCACTTGTTTTTTAACATTAGATATCCCCAGAAAAACAGGCTCCAGTGGCGAGGAAGTCTTCAGCAAGGCCACACTTTCTCTCTTTCACTAGATGTTTTATTTGCATTGTCAAATACGCCCTTGAGACACCGACCCCAAAAAACACCCAAGTGTTGAAAAGGCTGACGATGCTGGAATAGGAGCACCGCTCGTGTGCAGCACCTAAAACATGCCCATCGCATTCAATCAGTCGGCCGCCGATAGTCAGGGCCGGAGAGAGGAAACCCAACCCGATGGCAGGGAACACCAAACCCACGCCGCACCGCGGTGTGCCGCACCACACCGAGCACAGCTCCTTCTCACTCACTCACTTGCCGAGGGGGAAAACACCAGCCGTCCGGTCAAAAGGGCCCAGCCGGCAAGCCGACCAGCCGCGGATGTCCAATACATCTTGATTTTATGACTGCTTTGATAGCTCCCCTTAAAGCACTGCCCCGACCAGGTGGAGAATATTTACACAAGACCTTTCTCTGAACTGAAAAAAACACCCCAGAAAGCCTAGAAACAATACGCTAGAGAAGAAGAGAAGGAAGAGGAAGAAGAGGAGGAGTAGAGAACGAGAAAAGAAAACTCCTTCTGAGTAGTTTTAATTGCGACTGGTAATAATTAGACGCAGATTCGCCAGGTGTGGACTTAATGGCTGCCTGATTGACAGGTGATGTCCAGTGGGAGCCTAGCTCACGTTTCCTAACAAATTCTTGTCATTTTTTTAGGATGGGGGGGGTAGGAACAGAATATGCATACAGTGCAGTGTATACATGGTAGGGTATGTAGGTTTGTATGAGAGAAGGAAAAAGAGAGTAAGCCATGTGTTGTCAAATAGAGGCATCTCAAACAGCACAAACAGTAACCAACCAAAGTTATTTACCAACCCAACGCGTAACCTCTTCCTGTGAGAAACTGACACTGGAAAGGCATTCTTTGGTACATCATAATGAAATGATCTGTATCACACGTGAAGTGATGATTTGCACGGACAAAGCTGGTGCCCAAGTTATGTTCGGTACAAGGCTTTCTCAAGAGCACTGGAGGCTAGAATGTGGTTGACTTCATTGATGTAAACATGACTGACCTTAATGCTGGACTATAAAAGCAGAAGAGCTATTCATCCCTCGAACCACAACACTTCCTTACACATCAGGCAGGTCAAAAAAAATACTGGCAGGCTTATGACAACTGTGCTTTACTGTTTGTCATAAGATATGTGTGTATAAGTCACATCTAAAAAAGAAAAAGTCGGAGGGGACAACCCTGACAGTTTGGCTATCACGTAACTTCCCCGTGGAAGGGTTGGACACTTGGGGTCTGTGCTCCAGATCTATAAAAATATGAGCTTTTTCGATGTTTATCCACTGTGAAACAACTTGGGCACACTTAGCCCAGTTAATAGTCTATTTTCCTTTTGCACGACTCATGAGAGAGCAATGAAAGATGGCCTTTAAAAACCGTGTGTACATGCCCGTGTTGGTTTGCATTCACTCGCTCATATCTCTCTCTCTCTCTCTCTCTCTCTCTCTCTCTCTCTCTCTCTCTGTCTTTCTCTCCAACTATTCTTGTTACCTTTACTCTTTACTTTTTTTTTTTGCAACAATGCACTTCTGCCCAGTAAAAATCTGCCAAGTCCAACTATAATGACTCCCACCTGCGACATATTGTTGCATTCATTCTCCTCTCAGAACAGGCCCTCGTTAGCAGACCAGAGACGTGGCTGCTGAACAAGGGGCAGCTCTGAAGAGGCAGACCATCCACGCACGCACAGGAATGTTCCGGAAGTGTCAGGTGGGTGGGAGGTACAGGGTGCCCCCAGTTTGACAGAGGTTTTTCAGCAGCAGTGTAAGCACATGTAACGAGTATTTCATCGGCTAATCTCAGCGACTGTATACGTGAGCCTGTTTCTTAGAAGGGGCTTAGAATACCATTCGTCAATGGATTGCCTTTCATCCTCAACGAGTGGCACAAAGCGACGATTAACTTTCTAACCTCACCCCTTGTTTGAGGGGCCTTTTTCTCCCTATGTCACTTTGACCATTTTTACCGCGGTGGCTTAAGCCTGGGGAAGCTAATGGGTAAACTAGTTGAGGGGGATTACTAGAAGAGTTGTTTGGTGTCAGAAGGCGTTCTTAGCCAATAGTGGCATGTGAAAATGAATACAACAACCAAGCACACTTATATAAATATACATCCAGGATTAATGTCCACTGGAATGTTTACACAATTTTCTGCATTTGCACATGATCCTGTTGGCATGACAGTGGTGATACAACTGGGATAAGACCTGTCACAGGACATCATGTTTTTAAGGCCATTGAGACAGCACGCAACCTGTGGCTAAACTCACAGAGCAGTTTTGTGTCAGTGAAAATACATAAAGTCTACATCTTACATTTTAAAATGTGGTGAATCACAACAAAGTGCTCTGCCATTCATTAATGACTTTGTGACACGGCCTGTTCAGCCTACTTTCTCATTCGTCTTGAGTCTTCTTTTTGATAACATCTCGTAATCCCAACACGTTCCAAGTATGTCTTATTACTCTCCTACCTAAACTCTTCATAATCTCCCTCCTTGAGTACAGGTAAGACATGCATTGTTCATGTAAAGCTGAGGCTACCCCGGCTGCCCCTGATGTTCACTCGTGTTCAAGAACTCTCTGGGCTAGAGGAGGCTTGGGGTGAGAGGGTGGCAGATAACTAAATGCCAAAGATCCTTAGCTGTGCTCCTCCAGGGTGTTTTTCCCCTGTAGTATTCATACAGGCTGAGCTCATAATTGTGCCACTAAACCAATTGTTCTTTTAATTGATGCCATTTAACCCCTTTCCCCCTGCCCTGGGGTGCCATGCAGTTAAGACCGGTATGAGAACCCGCTGAGCCGCACCATGCCCTTCAGGTACGGTGGCCCATCAGGAGCTGAGGGGGGACAGTGGAAAGGAGCATCTTCATTTTGGCCATTTTCAACTCTTAGCAAGGTAACGCTTTATATTTCAAAGGAGTAATGTTACATTGAAACTATGTGCTCATCTGACCCTTGTTTATTTAAATGCAATGTCATTGTGCAGTTGTGCTATAGCATTGCTATCATTCAATATGCCACTCTAGAACCAGGTTTAAGGAAAAGTGCAATGTGAAGTTGATTGAAAACATAGGAGTTGTTGCTATTAAATGACGAGACTGTTTTAACGTGTATATACTATAGATGAGGCTATTAAATAACAAGACTATTATTACGTGTATATACTAGAGGTGTGGCTATTATATTACTTTTTTGTTGGCGAATGTTGAGTGCCTTCGAAGCATCAAATTGATTTAATATTGTCATTTAATTAATTATGAAATACAGTATATTTCCAGCACCCATACTGTAGTTTTCATCTCTCTCTGTTTTCTATTTCTATTTTTAACTAAACCATGTTTAATGAACTGTCTGAGCTCCTCCCTTCAACTGGGGGACATTCAACAATCAGAAACTGAAAATGAATGTTATAAATTGAAAGACTCTTGCATTGGAGTAGAAACTATTTAGTAAAGATATACAAAATGTATCCTTCAGGTATATCTAATGACGCTGCATTCTCATTTCTTGAAGTGTTAATGTTACTGCAGTCAGTTACAACTTTACAACAGTACCCATTGCTTGCTCTCACTTGATGTTGTTGCTGTTTAACTGACCATGACATAGGTAACTTGGTAGGATGTTAGAGTGAAAAGTTAAGTCTGACAGTTATTTTTAAATGGAGGACATTACAACTGCATGTCTAAAAGCTACAGGTTCTAAGCTCCATTTTGATGTATAGGTTGCAGGGGTTAAAAAGAAGTTCCAGCTGCTACACAAACCTACTGCTCGCTGTCTCGGAAGATCACGATCACTTTCCAATAATGTGTAGGAAATGAAACCACTAGTCTGTGAAATCAATGTCCTGTGTTACAAACAGATTGAGCATTTTGATCATGTGGCCATCCACAATGATGTTAATCGATTTGAAGAAACATGGGCCTAATGGCTGATGCACATGGCACTGACTCCCACCCCCCAAATACTAACAAGCAACTTCGGCAAAAAGCAATGTCTTTCTTCACTGCATTATTTGTGCTTTCCCACATAACGTATTCAGATTCAAGTACATCCCTAGTATACACAAGTTAACGAGATTGCTTCAATACAATTGAATTACAGCATCAGTCTCATTATTCAATAGCCATACCTCGTAAATTTGCCTTCGCAGTTGTAATCAAAGGTGCATGTATCATAAGTTTGTCATAGAGCTCTATTTGGTTGCGATTTTTGCCATTTTGCAAGACCATGGCAACCAGGACGCTGTCAGTCTGAGGAAGGTTATTGGAGGTTGGCAAGTGGCCTTATCTAGCGATCTGGTTTGCCATAATGGGTCATAACTTGTATTTCCTGCTCGTAAACATAAATATTTGAGTATGAAGCCTCATACAGGGAAATGACCCTGTGAAATAGCAGAGGTAAAATTCCCTCTGCAGGATTTATGGCTGCTCAGGGCATGGCCAATACTTTTATTGTGGTATTACGCCAGTTATGGTCGCCTGTAGATGAACGCCAGGAGGAATAGCGAAAGACTTGGGTGGGTGAGTGGGGGGGGGGGGGGGGGGGGGGTATATGAGACATTTCCATTTCTCTCCTTCACACATACATTCTCTCTCTTTCTCTCTCTCTTTTACCCCCCTCTTAAGTTGTGCGTTACATTTGACAAATCCTCAGTCAGTTTCCCTTGGTTTCCATAACACGAGTGTCACAAACAGAGCGCGGAGGCCCTCGGTAATGGCTTTGAAGAGGTCATTCCTCTTAAATCCTCGAACACCTGTGGAACCGTTTTGTTTTGCTGAGTGGCATTTCAACATTAATTCCTCATTTTGGTGAATTCACAAGCCCGGCGAGTGTTGCAGGCGTGGAGGACAAATCCAAGGCGTATGTAAGACTGTTTGAGCAGACAAAAAAACGACAAAAAAAATGAGAGAGCCCTGCAATGGAAAAAAAGCAGTACTAGCCAAGGTTTGTTTTCACCTGAAGCAGCCATTTGTCTTGGCGGCTTCCCAACACTAAACCACTGTGTATGTTTCTATGCTCTCAGTGGGTTTGTGTGCACACCACAGCCACTTAATGTGGTGGGGTAACTGAAGATTTCAAGAATAATCTCGAAATTGTGAAACCGCACCGTTTCCTCGCACGAAAAAGGAAAGGCGAGCAGGAGAAAAGCACATTTCCCTCGTTGAATAATTGCCATCCAATACTGTTGCACAGGGAGTTTCAGGCCAGCCTGACAGCTTCACAATAGACCTTAGCGACTGGGAGAGAGAGTGTGTGTATGTGTGTGTTTTCTGAGGTTAACACACAGGCTTGGAGACTAATGAGGGGAGCTGGTGTGATGAAACACACACAGAAGCCGTGTTGAAATAAACAGTCTTACAGTATGTTGAGGTGAAATGCTTTTACAGTACAGTCCAATACTGTCCCTGTGGCCTAGCCAGTGTACTCAGAGGAGCTGCTGAGGTGATGATGGGAGTCTGCTCCTAAAGGCAAGTTGGCATCCTAGAATCCTCACCGGATCCCTTTTGTTTCCCCAAAAAAGACCATCATGGTTTCACTTAGCAACTCGATGAAAGGTTCTTTTCAGAACACTTTTGAATATTCGTCAATTGTCAGACATTTTCGAATGTTTTAGATGAGTGTCCTTTTTTAAAGAAAATGTGTTTAATATACAGTTTTTTTCTAAAATCTTTAGCTTTTCAAAGAACAAAAGACAGTTATTATTGCATTATTACAGTGCATTATTCATTTATGAATTAGTTGGTATGTAATTGATTGGTTTTTGAAAGTTGGGACAAAACAAAAATCAGGATAGAGTAGCCGTGTGTGCCGAGACCAGTTACATAACAACTTAACGTAATAAAAACAGAAGGAAGACAGGGAACAAAATGCTGTATGCCAGTTTCAACAAGGCCAGGTAAGCCTTCCTTCCTGTCAGCCTACCCTGTGATGTCCCAGAAAACCTTTGCCAAACATGCCTAACTTGGCTGGTTTATGTAGAATTCTTGTAAATGTCAGATTGGACTGACCAGAAAGGGATATTTTATAGTGGAGGATTGACAATCTTTCATATACTTCCTGGAAGCAGAGGAACAGAGCTCCTTACTCTGATAGCTGGAAGTCCAGGCAGAGTCCAGAGTCCTTATCACTGCTGTAAATACCTGGTGGCATTCCCAAATATTTCACTGGTACTCTATCACAGTAAAGGGGAATATTACACTCTGTGATGTAACGATTTTTTCCGTTTTCTTTTCCCAGATATACAATACTTATCAACACACCACAAATGATACATTTACTGACCAAACTATTTGACTCCATAGTGCAGAGTGCATAGGGTTTACAGTATGTATAACACATTAGCTATGTCTTTGACTACATAGACCAGAGTGCATAGGGTGTACAGTATGTATAACACATTAGCTATATCTTTGGATGTGGCACACACAACGGTATGCACACGGTTTATTAACATCCAATGGAATATGGAGCTGCATTAGCCGTGCTGAGAGCAGAAACAACCTCGAGCTTTCTGGCAGCATCCGTATAATTGAAAAACCAAGTCGCCCTAAGAGCGCACAAACCAAAACAAACGTCTCGCTCCCTCTCTCCCCGTCTCTGCGTGCCTGTTGATGCCGTGCATGATCCAGCGCTGATTGGGGATCATGCGTGTGCATACGGCTGCCGAGGACACATAGATCAGCACATGTGTCAGAGGAGGGGCGGGGGCGCACCCCTGGAGCTGTTTTTGGGAAGAAGAGAGGACATGAGCGGGGGAGGTGTGTGTGTGTGTGTGTGGGGGGGGGTGTCAGTCCACATGTCACACATGACAAGAGCGGGCTCGGGTGACGTGCCGCTGGGACACTAACTTCACCCCGCCACCCC